>NC_047112.1:96122788-96382788 GCF_902500255.1 Thalassophryne amazonica | reverse complement strand
ATTCTTTCCCATTCTTGCTTGATGTACAACTTCAGTTGTTCAACCGTCCGGTGTCTCCGTTGTCATATTTTGCGCTTCATAATGCACCACACATTTTCAATGGTTGACAGTTCTGGACTGCAGGCAGGCCAGTCTAGTACCTGCACTCAAAAAACTTGGACATACCTTTTAGCATTAATGGTGCCATCACAGATGTGTAAGTTGTCCATGCCATGGACACTAACACACCCCCATACCAGCACAGATGACGGCTTCTGAACTTACGCTGGTAACAATCTGGATGGTCTTTTTCCTATTTTGTCCAGAGGACACGACGTCCATTATTTCCAAAAACAATTAGAAACGTGGACTCATCAGACCACAGCACACTTTTCCACTTTGCATCTATCCATTTCAAATGAGCTCGGACCCAGAGAAGGCGGCGGCATTTCTGGATGTTGCTGATGTATGGCTTTCGTGTTGTGTGGGCCGCTGAAGAGGAGGTACTGCTGGCCCACCACCACCAGATGGCGCCCTGCTTGGAGTGCGGGCTTCAAGCACGAGAGGGCGCCGAAACTAGTGGAGTGACAGCTGTCACATCAACACCAGCTGTCACTCATCTACGTCATCCTCCATAAAAGCCGGACTGCAACTCCACCTCCCCGCCGAGAAATCAGCTACCATTCAGGTAATTTTCTCTGCTGACTTAAAACATTGAGTAATAATCTGAACTTCTTTGCAGCCGTTTTCCTGTGGTGTTTTCCTTATCTGTGGGATTGGCGTTTGGTGTGATCAGCGACGGCTTCGCTTCACACCCCAACCAGATAAGTGATTAGACAGGAGCTGCACACCCAAAAGAACACAGACTGTGGGATTACTGAGTGTGCGAACTCACACTCATCAATACTGTTTCTGTTCTCTGCCAGCAGTACCGGGTCTGACTGCTGAAGACAGTGGCCACCTGGGGCGCAGGGCTTGGCGGCTCCGGTGTTCTTCAGATCCGTTGGTGGTGGAAGCTGTGTGGGATCCGGCTCTTCTCTCGCCAGACGTCTTCTATCTTCAAGCCTGCCCACACGTCCCCTTGTGTATAATTGACATTCCACAATATTGTTATTGTCTGTACTTCGTTGTGCGATTCACAACATTAAATTGTTACTTTTTGGCTTATCCATTGTCCATTCATTAACGCCCCCTGTTGTGGGTCCGTGTCACGACACCTTCCCAACCTTTCGCTTTGCATGGTAGAGTTTTAACTTGCACTTGTAGATGTAGCGACGAACTGTGTTAACCGACCACGGTTTTCTGAAGTGTTCCTGAGCCCATGCGGTAAAATCCTTTACACAATGTCGGTTTTTAATGCAGTGCCGCCTGAGGGATCGAAGGTCACGGGAATTCAATGATGGTTTTCGGCCTTGCCACTTAAGTGTAGAAAGTTCTCCAGATTCTCTGAATCTTCTGATTATAATATGGACTGTAGATGATGGAATTCATAAATTCCTTCAATTGAACGTTGAGAAATATTGTTCTTAAAATGTTGGACTATTTTTTCACGCAGTTGTTCACAAAGTGGTGATCCTCGCCCCATCTTTGCTTGTGAACGGCTGAGCCTTTTGGGGATGCTCCTTTTATACCCAATCATGACAATCACCTTTTTCCAATTAGGTGTTCTTTGAGCATTCCTCAACATTCCCAGTCTTTTGTTGCCCCGTCCCAACTTTTTTGAAATGTGTTACAGGCATCCATTTCAAAATATGCAAATATTTCCACAAAAACAAAAAAAGTCTATCAGTTTGAACATTAAATATTTTGTCTTTGTAGTGTATTCAATTGAATATAGGTTGAAGAGGATTTGCAAATCATTGTATTCTGTTTATATTTACATTTCACACAATGTCCCAACTTCATTGGAATTGGGGTTGTATATGCATACACACACACTGTAATGCCTGGTTCATACAGCAAGATAATTATGCCGATTTTTGACCCAATCTTCCCCTTCTGATAACCTCAAGGAAGCCCAGATTATCGTGATGGCTCTAAAGATAATCTTATCAGATATCTCTGCTGTGTGTGGTGTTTAAGAGCGCTCTTGTCTGCTTGGAAAGAAGCCGGGGCTGCTCAGACCTCAAATCGTGAATATTCAACATGTTGGATTGTCATGGCCCGATATCCCAGCGTGTGGGCTGCGTCCAGAGCACAAACAATCGCACAGTCTGCTGAATGTGATGTGTAGCCAATCAGAAAGCGAGGTGACGGAAGCATGGAGGGGAATTACTCTGAAGGTTTTGTGAGATTTCCGGTCTGACCTCGGAATGTTCGGGAGTGAAATCTGTTCATGTGTGGTGTGTTATCTTTGCCATGTCGCAGCACATCACACATTGTATGACCAAAACTGTTACATCTATGATTTTTTTTTTAATTGCCATGTGTGGGGTCTCTCGGGTATTTAAAACCTACCGACAATTTTAAAATCATGTAAACCAGGCACTACATTGGCTTTGAGAAGCACATGCAAGGATTTCTACTTATAGCTGACTATAAAACTTGTCATTATATCACCAATATACCACACATCATACAACTTGACTAACAGAAACATTTTGTAAAAATCTGCCTTTAAAACGCATGTTTGAGATTACCCAAAGTGTCTGTTATACAGTATTTGTATGATGAGGGAAGTTTAATTTTGGAACTAATGTCCTTACACTAACTTTCAGACAAAGACCCTCACAGAAACCTGAACATGAAGCATTTATTTTCATTCGACTGCCCCCAGTTGCTCTGGGTCATTACAGTATATCTGGTGCACATACATCAGCATTGGGGTTTTTGCACCAGTTGTCCTTCCTGATGCAAGTCCAGTTCTACACAGAGTAATGTGCTCACATCTCCTGGTGTTCTCAAGCGGTCTACCAGCCCAAGGAATCCTTAGACATTTTTGCAATATGAACAACACAGTGTGCAGTTGTCTTTTATTGGTCTCTAAGAGAATTAGGCAGGAGGAAACTGCATGTTGGGGATAAGCAGCAGTCTTTTGATAAGAAATACAATGACCACTTTGGGGGAGAGAGGAAAAAAGATTAGGATTATGTCAGACAATTAAAAGCTAAATTCACAAATATGACTGAACGTTGCTCTTGAAATAATAGGGTTATTTATACTGTTTTGTTCAATAGTGGAACGTGAACATGAGCTTCTAAACTAGAACGTGTCGCTCTCATATAAAATACTGCAGCAATGCAACCCTGTAAAATTGTAGTTTTTTACTGTTGTGGAATAATTATACTGACAAAAACAGATCACTATCAAAACCAACACACACTTACACACTACTATTGTACATTTTGCTACAGTAAAACAAATCCCACACTGAAGTTTGAATTAGATGTCATGAAGATAACTCCAAAACCTACATGATTTTAACAAAACATGGTAGAGGGTTGGAGCATGGGCCAAAGAAGAACACTGTCATGCAGATTTGGATGTTTCATGGGCAGGACGGTGACTTAGTGGTTCGCAATGTTGCCTCACGGCAAGAATGTCGTGGGATTGTTTCCCACATGGGGCCTTTCTGTGTGGAGTTTGCATGTTCTCCCCGTGTCTGCGTGGGGTCCCTCTGGGTGCTCCAGCTTCCTCCCACATCCAAAGACATGCAGGTTTGGTGAACTGGAAACTTTATATTAACCGTAGGTGTGCGAGCAGTTGTGAATGTGTTGATCTGTCTAGGTGTGACCCTGCGATAGATTAGTATCCTGTCCAGGGTGTACACTGCGCCTTGCCCTGTGACTGCTGGCATAGGCTCCAGCCCCCCTGTGACTCTTGACTGGAGTAAGTGGGTATAAAAAATGAATGAATGAATTGCTCTTTCATTGAGAGTGTGAATTTGCCACCATTCTGTCAGTTTCTCAAGAAGCATATCTTGTAAAATGTATTTTTTTTTCCTTCTACAGTTTTATTATTCCCTAAATTGTCCACAGTTGTGGGTGGCTGGCGATGATATGTGCAGGCAAACAGGGTGTACATGTCTTGTGAAGCCACTTATGTAAGGCCTGTCTGAGTGCAGGACTTTACACCAGGGCCCAATTCCAGAAAGCGGTCTAATCTTGTTTAGTGGACTAAACTCACTTAGTCGACTCATCTTTTGACGTTAGCTGTTAAGCGCTTAGTTGGCTAAAGTTGGAGTTACCCGACTAAAGTTTTTAGCCTGGTACAGAGGAGGCTAATCTCATTTTAGTTTACAAAACATCAGTGTCTTACCTCAAAAAAAGGTGGCTATCATGTACCACCACCTGATGGAGGAGGAAGGAAGGAGAGACTTGTGGCGGGAGTGGGTGTTCCAGGACTGGAATAATCCATTGGAGATATTTATGGACGCCAAAATCGGGCGCACTTCTTCTCTGCTGCAGTGGGCTCGGCCATGTTTGTAGCAGATGGACCAACCCGGAAGTAAACAAAACTATCACATATTGGATATGTTTCTTGGCAACGACACTCACGAGGCCGCTATGACTGTGAAAATCGTCTACTAACATAAGATGGCTAATCTCCAAGTTTAGCCATTGATGTGAAACGGAGATTCGACGGATAACGTTGGGTGACTAAGTAAGCTTAGTAGACTAAAAGATTAGACTGCTTAATGAAAGCGGGCCCATGTTTTTGGTGGTCTAAAGCACAAACACTTCCTTGTGATGAATAATATGAATGTGCCAGTTCCGTGCCTGATCACACCTCATTTTTAGTCGAACGTACCCGCATGACAACAAGTAGTTTCCTGACAGAGGACATAAGTGTGGGATGTAAAAATTACATTTGTGTCAGATGGAAATTGCCAATGACTTAAGCACTGTGCTACACCCTACTTTGTGCTTGGTAATAACATAGTGGTGCGGCGGTCATAATAAAACATACAAATTAATTTTCAAGCATAACAATGAGATACTAAGTCAGTATTCCACATTTCATAGTTATGAGTTTTTCACGTTACAGCATACAACTTTGCTTTTCCTCTGCCAAAAACATGCTTTATATAAGCTTTTATTTTTATTATAATTCTGGAACTGATGAGGAACAAAATTATATACTTCAAATGTTTGATGAAAAGTAAGTCGTACATCTGCAGTGTTACTTCTTATTTTAAAAAAAATGCTTGTTGCTGCAGGCCAGACTCAATGTTCTCACAGCATTTAGTTATAACCAGTTGACTACTTTTGGCCTAAACCAACAAATCCATGTGGGTGGAATGTTATCTCCTTGGTGTTAACAGAAACATGATTAGAGATAGATTTTTTTCCCTCTGTGACTTCAACAAACTTTCAGCGTTAGCAGGTTGTTTGTCAAAAATCAATGACCCTCTGCTGGACTGCTTTAGTTTCAACATGGTCAGAATGTGTCATTGACAGTCAACACCATCATGCTCGTGATGTGGGAACACAGGATTAACACTGATTATCTAACAGCAATGCAATGTTTAAAAAACATACAGCATCCAAAGTTCTACTGAATCACAGCAGAAAAACACTATGATCACTGGAGTGTGATGATGAGGAACTTTCAGGATTTGCATGCCACAGGTTAGAAAACCAGGAGTGCTCTTAACATCTACTGTCCAGTAAAGTTGAGAATGTGCCATATGTAGGCCTCAATGTTTTATAAGGTGTTATTTAAGCTTGAAGTGTTGAATTCAACAACTAGAAGGTGGCCAGAGAGCGGATACGGTGCATTCGTAAAGTATTCACAGCACTTCACTTTTACCGCATTTTGTTAGGTGACGGCTTTATTTAAAAATGGAGTAAATTAATTTTTCTTTCAAAATTCTAATCACAACACCTCAAAATGACCACATGAAAAAAAATTAGGCTTTTTTTGGGACATTTTTGGAAACTGATAAAAAACTAAAAAAAAAAAAAAAAAAAAAAAATCACACGTACCTAAGTATTCACACCCTTTGCTCAATACTTTGTTGATGCATCTTTGGTAGCAATTACAGCTTCAAGTCTTCTTGATTTTGATGCCACAAAATGGGTGCACCTATCTTTGGCCAGTTTTGCCAATTCCTCTTTGTAGCACCTCTCAAGCTTCATCAGGTTGAATGGGGAGTGTCGGTGCACAGACATTTCCAGATCTCTCCAGAGATGTTCAATCGGATTTAGGTCTGGGCTCTGGTTGGGCCACTCAAGGACATTCACAGAGTTGTCCTGAAGCCACTCCTTTGATATCTTGGCTGTGTGCTTAAGGTCATTGTCGTGATGAAAGATGAACTGTTGCCCCAATCTGAGGTCAAGAGTGCTCTGGAGCAGGTTTTCATCCAGGATGAACATTGTACTTTGCTGCATTCATCTTTCCCTCAATCCTGACTAGTCTCCCACTTCCTGTCGCTGAAAAACATCCCCACAGCATGATGCTGTGGGGACGTTTTTCAGTCACCATCACGACATGCTTCACTGTAGGGATGGTGACTGGTTTCCTTCAAACATGACACCTGCCATTCATGCCAAAAAGTTCAATCTTTATCTCATCAGACCAAAGAATTTTGGTTCTCATGGTCTGAGATTCCTTCGGGTGCCTTTTAGAAATCTCCAGGTGGGCTGCCATGTGCCTTTTACTAAGAAGGGGCTTCCATCTGGCCACTGTACTATACAGGCCTAATTGGTGGATTGCTGCAGACATGACTGTCCTTCTGGAAGGTTCTCCTCTCTCCACAGAGGAATGCTGGAGCTCTGACAGAGTGACCATTGGGTTCTTGGTCACCTCCCTGACTAAGGCCCTTTTCCTCCAATTGCCCAGTTTGGACGGGCACCCAGCTCTAGGAACAGTTCTGGTGGATCCAAATTTCTTCCAGTTATGGATGATGGAGGCCACTCTGCTCATTGGGACCTCCAAAGCAGCAGAAATGTTTCTGTACCCTTCCCCTGTACCCTTCAAGACAATCCTGTCTCAGAGGTCTACAGACAATTCCTTTGACTTCATGCTTGGTATGTGCTCTGACATGCACTGTTAACTGTGGGACCTTATATGTAGACAGGTGTGTGTCTTTCCAAATCATGTCCAATCAACTGAATTTTCCCCAGGTGGACTCCAGTTAAGCTGTAGAAACATCTCAAAGATGATCAGTGGAAACAAGATGCACCTGAACTCAATTTTTAGCTTCATGGCAAAGGCTGTGAATACTTCATAATGTAATTCACATTACAATAAGGCTTTATACTAACATAGCAAATATGAAGGGAACCCAGTGAGCAGTCACTTAGATCTAATTCTCAATGAACGCACAACCACACACACAAACAATATCCCACCAAACAGGCATCTCACTATGTGGGCAATAATCTAAAAATGTTAAAACCACTCCTTAGTTGTTATTACAAGTCTTGACCATCAGCTGAAGTTCTCCAAGGAGATCACTGTGACATTTTTACAGCCAGATCCGTGTCCTCCTCCTTCAGAACAGTCATCACGGCAGAGCTGACTGTTCCATTGGAAGAAGGGATGGAGGCTGTCTTCGAGAGAAAGAAATTAAAGTATGGTGAACTGCCAGCCACATGCTCATGAGCATGGTGGAGAGCATTCACCTTTCCTGTGGCTTCACTGGATCAACCACCCAACAGTTCCTGAAATCTCTCCAAATTAGCGCTCTCAGAAGGAGGAGAGCTCTACAACATCTGGCAGAGGAGCCAGAGAAAGGCAGCTTCCAGTTCTGGCTCCAAAGGAAGGCTAAGGTGTGGGGAAAAGGGTCATAGGACAGGGTGCAGGGATAGGTAGGAAGATGTCATTACCACTGCTCCACCACCCAGAGATGTTCTGGGATTAAAGAAGTGCAACATCAGTGAAGGGTGGCTCCCGGCTGATGAACCTGCATCCTGCACAATGGCACCGTTAGAGGTTGACAGGCAGAAATGCCCATCAGGTGGAACAACCTGTGCTTACAGCTGCAGTTTGAACAAACCTTTGTTTCTTTTCAATACACTGCATTTTCCAGAGTGTAAATCACACTAGAGTTTAAGTCACACCTTTTTTCTGTATTATCACCACTTTAATTTAGGATTTTGATTGGAATTAAGCATAACAGAAGATGCAAACTGTTCTTTTTTAAAACCTTATTAGCTCAACTAACAATTTGACTCACGATTTACCAAAATTGGAGTGACCTATTTGAGTTATTGGCATTACGTGACCAAAGCAGGGTTCTGAAGTCATCCCGTCTCCATCTGTTGGAGGTCCCCAGATCACACTTGAAACATTCAGGTGACTGGACTTTCACAGTCACTGCCATCAGACTTTGACACAAGCACCTCCCCAATTTACACACCATCACTGATCTGGGTCTTTTTCAAACTAAAGACTTTTCATTTTTAAAATGGCTTTTGACACTTAGTAGTGTTGTGACATCTGATTCTGGTCTTATTTTGGATTACTGAAAAGTACTTTGGTCACTTTTTGGGCTGTGTAACAGGCTATACAAAGAAATGTCAATTGATTGATTGAACTTTCACTTTTGACCCTAGTACAACTTGAAACCATTTTTGCTATTTTTACCCCATAACATTCAGTCAAACAGTAGTGCAGCAGATAACTGAAACAATCATGCAAATGGTGATAAAAGCATCAAATTCGGCAGAAATACTCCTTAGACACTCCTCTTTTGAAAAAACCGACTGGCCACTTTACTTTTCAATCGCTGGTCAGGTAGGGTTCAATTGAAGAATTACACAGAGGTCAAAATTAAAAGATGCTCCAATCATATTGAAAAATATTCTACATTATTTGCCTGATCATAAAGATTCTAAAAAGGAACTATCTGTGACTGAATTCTATGGAGTTACGGGATAAAAACAGCAAAAATGGTGACAAAGGTCAGTGTCATTTTGTACAAGGGTCAAAAGTTAAAGTTGCTCCAATTTTGGTAAAAAGTGATGCAAATTATTGGTTGAGCTAATAGGATTAATAAATGAAATGGTGTTGACAGTGTTGAGTGCTTGGTCTCCAAAGTAAAGGTCAAACAAGGTCTACGTCTATTGGATTCTATGACATGTGACATGTTACCCCATAACGTGATAAGTAAGGATGATACATGGTCCAAACTATTCCTTCCTTTTTAAAACCGTGTTAACTCAACTTTTTTCAAAAGAGGATTGTCTGAGGAGTATTTCTGTCGAATTTGATGCTTTTATCATCATTTGCAGGATTCCCCTCTAAATATTCTCTTATCCGCTGCACTACAGTCCAAACTACCTTTTATGAATCTTTTTGATCAGACAAATAACGTGGCATACTTTTCAATATGACTGGAAGATGTTTAAATTTTGACCCCTGTGTCTTCCTTCACTGACCCCTACCTGGACAGAGCTACCACCCTAGGATGGCCATCATACAGTTTTGTGTAGGCCACTTGGCCATGGTATACTGAGGCTGGATTTTAAGTCACCTTAAATGGGACTGAAGTCCTGCTTGGCTCATGGACTATAAACCCAGTGAAGGAAGGTCTGCACAGAGCATGAAGTCCACTGGCAAAGTGGCCTCAAACTAAGTTGAAGTTCTTTTCCATCAAGGGATCCCAGTACTCTGTAGAAATTTAGTGTATAATGATGCTACACTTCTGAGAGTATAATGATGTGGGGGTGAAGGAAAGACAGAAGGTCTAGCATTATGCTCATTTTTAAAGATGTAGCAACTGAGAACGTGCAATGTTAGATGAAATCAATATTCCATCCAAGGGATCATGTCATCTGGGTTCATTAATGGTTGCACGGAGCACAGCGGACCATCTAATATTACAAATATCACATGCCTGCCACATTTTGTTGCAATGTCACCATCATGTCAAGCAGTTGTGTCTTATAGCAGCAAGTGATGACTATGTTTTTCTCCTAACCAACCCTACGCTGGCCTTGCAACTGCTTTCAACTGAATCCATCCATTATAAAATAATGTAAATATTGTAGGATTCACAGACGAATCCTATGCGAGCGCTTGAATTTTGTAGGTACCAGATTCAGCATAGACATTGATAATATAGTAGATTCAACTGAGGTATTGTGTCTTTCAGTCAGTGCTGCTGGTGAGTGACATCTGTGTGAGGTTTGAGACCACACCTTACTTTACCAAACAGGTTCCACAGCCATAATGTCAACACAATGTCACGTGGTGATGTGATTATGCCTATCTGCTGTCAAGTGGAAACAGCAAGAGCACATACCAAAAAGTTCAACATGACAACTTATTTCAAACACAAGCCAGTCATTTACCCTAAGGGGTAGAGTTGTGTTTTCAATATTCCAGCTCTACGTCACACTGGAAAACACTTGTATCAGCCAGCTCTGTTTACAACAATGTAACATTGAGAGATCCATTGTCTGTGTATGATGTTAGGAGGGGCATTGGCTCTCTTTGGATGTCAGCAAATCTGCTGCACAAATGAAGGGAAAAAAGGGGCAAGTTCAAGAAAAATAGTGAAATATCTTTCTTTGAGAAGTTATTCCTGGAGGTAATAAAGTTGGTTATTATTCACAACTGAATGTTATGTCCCCCTGTGGCAAACAGGGGGCCAGAAAACAATAAAGGCCACACGTTTTTGGCTGGTGGTATAAATTAACCCTGCTTCTCGCTGAGGTTCATAATAGGACTGGAGCCTATCTTCATCTGCAAAGTGTGGGATTCTCTTTGAAGCAATAGATTTATTGCTGAAGAGAGAGCTGAGGAGGGGGGCAAAGCTCTTGATTTACCGATCAATCTACGTTCCGACCCTCACCTATGGTCATGAGATTTGGCTCATGACCAAATGAACGAGATCGCGAGTACAAGCGGCCGAGATGAGTTTCCTCTGCAGGGTTGTTGGGCGCTGCCTTAGAGATATGGTGAGGAGCTCGGTCACTTGGGAGGAGCTCGAAGTCGAGCCGCTGCTCCTCCACGTCGAAAGGAGCCAGCTGAGGTGGCTCAGGCATCTTTTCCGGATGCTGGAGGGACTACTTCTCTTGGCTGGCTTGGGAACGCCTCGGGGTTCCCCTGGAGGAGCTGAGGGAGGTATGTGTGGATCGGGAGGTCTGGGTGGCTTTGCTTGAGCTGCTGCCCTCGCAACCCGACTCCAGATAAAGCGGAAGAAAATAGATGGATGGATTTATTGGTATACATACAGTAGTGTTCAGAATAATAGTAGTGCTATGTAACTAAAAAGATTAATACAGGTTTTGAGTATATTTCTTATTGTTACATGGGAAACAAGGTACCAATAGATTCAGTAGATTCTCACAAATCCAACAAGACTAAGTATTCATGATATGCACACTCTTAAGGCTATGAAATTATGAAATTGGGCTATTAGTAAAAAAAAGTAGAAAAGGGGATGTTCACAATAATAGTAGCATCTGCTGTTGACGCTACAAACTCAAAACTATTATGTTCAAACTGCTTTTTTAGCAATCCTGTGAATCACTAAACTAGTATTTAGTTGTATAACCACGAATCGGTGCACATCCAAAAAATGTTGGATTTCAGTTGGAAAATGTTCTGACAGCCATCTGTGGAAGTCCACACAGTTGGTCCCAATCAGGCGGCAGCCCCGAGTGTGATGCACATGTTGAAAACTCTCCGGGCGCCGTCAAGATAGGGCACCTATCTGACGGCGGTTCATGTGCAATTTGAGGACCATCTGACCGCAATTATATATGCCGATGCCGGCAAAACGGGATCCGAAACTATTTCAGCGCATACGAGGGAACCTCGAGATGGATCTGGCACGGCATGACCTGCACCTGCCACGTACAATAATTTTACAGTTTTCAGCAAGCCATAAACTGACAGCTATGCAACTATGGATCTTCTTTTACAGCAGTTAAAGACATTTGGTACCTAAGAACAACAACTGAAAATGTCATACAGCTATAGCTCAAAAGCAATGACTTAACCAACATGGTATCTTTTTCTGTACCACTCATTTTTACAGTAAAATCAGTATCATGTCCCATTTTAAAACCCTCAATATCTCAAAAACCAATAAAGATAAGGCTGAAATTTTGTATGGTGTTTACTGGGAATAATTATATTATTATGTGAAAGTATGACACAAATCATATAAATTTTACACATTGGCACCTGGATGGTTTAATGATAACTAATCACACTGTCTTTGGCTGAGGGGGTTGAGGCTTGAAACATAGCCAGGACAAATCTCCAGTATGAGAATCCTAATACTACACAAAACAGGGAACACCAAGACTACTCAACCTCATGGAACAGTGACTACCACATGAAGGTGGGAAAAAGAGGGAAAAGATTTAAATTAGGCAGAATGTCAAGTATGGATGCACTGATACCACTTTTTTCCAGACTAAGTGCATGTACGAGTACATACATTTGGATACTCGTCGATACAGAGTACCGATACGAATACTTAATGATACCATTACAGTTTTATGATGACTTTGAAAACAAATTGTATTTTCATCCATTGTTCCTAACTTTTTGACTGTACCTGCTCCTGGACAGGACAGACCCATTGCAGGAGCGGGTGGGACTGTAACACACATGTTGTGGGTGTGAATGGTCAGAATTTCAGCAGGAGCGGGCGCGAGTGGGAAGAAGAATATAGCCCCACGCAGGGCTCTAGCTGACATCACGCTGCCATAAAGTGGTATCGGGTGTCGTAGCATCAGAGACGTTTTATGCTTACAAATATAAGTACAGTGAGGAAAATAAGTATTTCAACACCCTGTGATTTTGCAAGTTCTCCCACTTAGAAATCATGGAGGGGTCTGAAATTTTCATCTTAGGTGCATGTCCACTGTGAGAGACATAATCTAAAAGAAATCCGGAAATCACAATGTATGATTTTTTATAATTTATTTGTATGTTACTGCTGCAAATAAGTATTTGAACACCTACCAACCAGCAAGAATTCTGGCTCACACAGACCTGTTCATTTTTCTTTAAGAAGCCCTCTTATTCTGCACTCTTTACCTGTATTAATTTCACCTGTTTGAACTTGATACCTGTATAAAAGACACCTGTTCACACACTCAATCAATCACACTCCAACCTGTCCACCATAGCCAAGACCAAAGAGCTGTCTAAGGACATCAAGGACAAAACTGTAGACCTGCACAAGGCTGGGATGGACTACAGGACAACAGGCAAGCAGCTTGGTAGAAGACAACAACTGTTATGATTATTTATTAGAAAGTGGAAGAAACACAAGATGACTGTCAATCTCCCTCAGTCTGGGATTCCATGCAAGATCTCACTTTGTGGGGTAAGGATGATTCTGAGAAAGCTCAGAACTACACAGGAGGACCTGGTCAATGACCTGAAGAGAGCTGGGACCACAGTCACAAAGGTTACATTAGTAACACATGATGCTGTCATGGTTTAAAATCCTGCAGGGCAGCAAGGTCCCCCATGCTCAAGCCAGCACATGTCCAGGCCCGTTTGAAGATGAGACCAGAATAGAACATTGAAGATGGGTCGCTGGGTCTTCCAGCATGACAATGACCCCAAACACATAGCCAGGGCAACTAAGGAGGGGCTCCGTAAGAAGCATTTTAAGGTCCTGGAGTGGCCTGGCCAGTCTCCAGACCTGAACTCAATAGAAAATCTTTGGAGGGAACTGAAACTCCAAACCTGAAAGATCTAGAGAAGATCTGTATGAAGGAGTGGACTAAAATCCCTGCTGCAGTGTGTGAAAACCTGGTGAAAAACTACAGGAAATGTTTGACCTCTGTAATTGCAAACAAAGGCTACTGTACCAAATATTAACATTGATTTTCACAGGTGTTCAAATACGTATTTGCAGCAGTAACATACAGCTAAATTATATAAAAAAAAAAATCATACAATGTGATTTCCGGATTTTTTTTTTTTTTTTTTTTTTTTAGATTATGTCTCTCACAGTGGACATGCACCTAAGATGAAATTTCAGACCCCTCCATGATTTCTAAGTGGGAGAACTTGCAAAATCGCAGGGCGTTCAAATACTTATTTTCCTCACTGTAAATGAATATGTTATCGGGCTGATACCGGATACTAGTATCGGGATCTGTGCATCCCTAATGTTAAGAATTTGTTTTACAGACCTGAAACATATGTAATAAAGCTGTAACTTCCAAATAGCAGCTATGGTTATTACTGTGCTCCAATGGGCCCCGCCCACCCCTCACCTGAAGCTATCCGCTCTCAGAGTTATACGAGCTGAAAGGCTTTGTGTCTGTCCACAGCTCCCGTGTGCCGTGTTACACAAAAACCATGTGAGCATGTTCATGTGCTTGTAAAAGAGAGACAGCAAAAGAAAATATCAACGATTTCAAATCGTTATTGTTCTGATGACACTTAAAGCAAACGTGAATAATTATGCTGCGCTATGCCGAAGGAGGCACACACAGCACTTCACTTTATGCACATAAAACAGATCACAGGAAGACAAAGAAAAAGAAATACAAACTTTCAGCATTTCTCATGAAACCTAAAATGTGCCAAAATGTGAAAATGACTTCATTATAAATGACAGGCAGTAATGATTAGTAAAAAGCAGAGGGGGGTGAAGTCACTGTCAAGTCTTTTTCAAGTCATCAATCTGCAAGTCCCAAGTCAAGTCTCAAGCCAGCTTGCAAACAACTGGTGGTCATTATGACTTGAGAGTGACTTCATCCCGCCTCTGGTTAAAAAAGTACTTTGTGATCAGCAGCAGAAAGGGAAGAACTGCAGACATTTCATCTTTCTTCAACAAACAAATATAAAGTAAACTGTTAGCTCCTTAAATATGCCATGTATTTATAAAGACAGATTTCCCCGCCTGGTCAAGGAGCGAGGAAATCAGTCATTTCACGGCTTTTTGTAGAGAAGGCTGCAGCTGTAATGCCTTTGAAAGTGGAATTCAGAGTGCAGCACATACGCATATTTTTTTCCTCATCAAAAAAGCACAGAAATCATGGGCTTTGCCACTAGCACTATTAGGATTTTTTATTTAGTTACTATTGTGTTCACCACAGTGGTGATTCACGAGCAAAGTAGGCTCACCATCATCATGTCTGTACCATGTATTCATCTGCCATATGCGACATGGCGAGGGCTTGGATCACTAAGTAGATCATCCCTGTACCGACACAGGAACGGATCGGGCCCGTCTCCAATAAAAATTGAAGAAAACCATTTGCTAAGTTTCCGGAAGCAACATGACCTAAAGTCTGCATTCCACGCCTGTGTATTTATCAGTATAGTTATTGATTTCATAGTGGAGTGCTGTGTGGGTGTCTGAAATCACAAACCGACATGATGGCGTTTCAACATTTGGAGCAGAAGTGAAACTGATTCTGTTCTCCAGCCTGTGACCCGGTTCGACAGAATGACCCAGGAGTCAGCACCGAGTCCAAGAGTGATCCTGCAGGCATCCTGCAGCAGCACTCAAACGCTGTGTGTCAATCACCCTCGTGTGATGGCGGCGCTCCAGGCCGGACAGGAAGGAACCACAGCTCAATACGAAACTTCCTGACACCACACAGATTCACAATAAGCAGTGACGGCCTTGAGCCGAGCCCCCGAGGGTGTGATGGGTGTGAACGGGGCCAAAGCCTGCTGTGCTGATATGGGCTGGAAAATACATATCGCCGTGCCGGAACAGCAATTGGAATGAAACAGTACTTACATCTACTGCAGTGCCAAGTACCAGCACTTCAAAATAAATCAATCATACGAAGAATAAAATAACATAAAAAAAAAAAAAAAAAATCACATTTTTGAGACAACACAGACAAAAGTAAGGGTTTATGTTTATTCTTATCTGCACTCTTATTATGGTGCAGTGATGGAAGATTTCTGGGAATTTCCGGATATTAAAGTCTCACATTTTCACGTCCTGATCCGAGATCCAAAAGGACCAAAACACTGACCCACATTTTTTTAATCATCATTTATAAGGAAAAGCTAACACCTGGTAAGACTTTGATCTTATTATGTCGTGTTTTTGAAGGAATTCTTTGTAAGTTTATGTTATTCAACTTATTTCACACAAATCAAACTCTGTCTTTGGGATGAATTTACTTCAAACTGTCTCCATGCAAACGTGATATGTTAGCCTACTAAATCTGCATGTTATGGTTTCTTCTGTTAACGGGTGTGAAATATTCATGTGGAGGAAAATATGATAAATATTTAACCTGCTCGTAGAAGTCAGATATTGATGTGAAAAACGTTTGTGGGTCATTTTGCACAACACTTAAATTGTGAGTATCCCAGAAATGCTGTCATCAGCACTGGATGGAAAAATCTGTGTTATTGTGTTTCCCATTTATAGAAGTGAATAAGAATCTAATTTAATCCCAAATCAGTGTTCTTGAGAACTAAAAGTTATACTGTTGACTTAATGAACAGTAGATGCAGGTTTACATGTATCAAATTTTATTTTAAGACACGATCAGTTGTTATAAAAGCACAAATTGCTGAATTCAAATGTGTAGATTAATGTAGAGAAAGAACAGTAACAGTCCAATGTGAATATGTTCCAATCCATGTGACAGACTGTATTATAGTTTTGTCAGTTTGAAAATATGGGAAAAGTCTTTTCACACAACTTGTATCGTGATGATACAAGTTGTGTGAAAAGACTCTTCTCTCGGGTGGAAAAACTGACTTGACCAACAAAAAAATTACATTTTTTTGGAGATTTTTGTGTGGCAGGTAAACAGACCTGAAAATGCACCAGAATTTATCTGACAGGATCTGAGATTTCAAAATGCCAAAGAATGGATTCTGTTGAGATAAGTGAATCTAAGTTCAACACTTTCATCACATTCACACACATTGCTGATGGCTGAATCCAGGAAGTCATTCAAAGCTGGGATGTTAGACTTGATCCGGGACAGTCATAAACCCATTCAGACTCCTCATTCAGCTTCTGCAGTACTGTCACCAGGACATCCCCTACTCCAAAAAAATCAGGGCATCATCAGTTAAGGTTAGTAAACCTCTCTTCACTGACAAAAGGTCACCAGAATGTATGTCCTTTACCCAGCACCCAGTCCATGGCAGCAGTGAACAAAGCAGATACCAGAACCTATCCCTGATGGACTCCAGAATTCATTGAGATGAAGATAGTCTCACACTCACAGTGACAGAGTGTAGGCTAATAATGATATTATCCAGCAATTTACATGGAATCACACAAACTGCAAAGATGCTCCACAAACCAACCTGATTAAAACCATGTCTACCTTCTGTCTACAAACTCGGGTTTCTTCGCTCCCTGTACCACCCAAAAATTCTCATCAAACCATGATTTGATAATCTGGGTCAGATGTCAATCTATGACAACAGAATTAAAATGACAGCAAAATCTGACCATACTTAATCTTATCCTATCATTAAAAATTTGCTCCAATATGAATTCCGTTAGTGTAGAATTGCCAGATTATCCGGTATGGGTCAGAGGAGTTTGAGCCATACCGGATAATCTGGCAATTCTACAACAATGGAAGTACAATGACAGCAAAATCTGATCATATTTAATCCTACCATTCAAAATTTGCCCTGATATGATTTCCGTTGGCGTAGAATTGCCAGATTATCTGGTATGGATCAGAGGAGTTTGAGCCATACCAAATAACCTGGCAATTCTATGACAACAGATTTACAATGACAGCAAAATATGACCATGGTAATCCTACCATTAAAAATTTGCTCCAATATGAATTCCATTAACGTAGAATTGCCACATTATCCGGTACGGGTCAGAGGAGTTTGAGCCATAATGGATAATCTGGCAATTCTATGATAACGGAATTAAAATGACAGCAAAATCTGACCATATTTAATCTTATCCTATCATTAAGAATTTGCTCCGATATGAATTCCGTTAGCGTAGAATTGCCAGATTATCCAGTATGGGTCAGAGGAGTTTGAGCCATACCGGATAATCTGGCATTTCTACAACAACGGAATTACATTGACAGCAAAATCTGATCATATTTAATCCTACCATTAAAAATTTGCTCTGATATGATTTCCATTGGCATAGAACTGACAGATTATCTGGTATGGGTCAGAGGACTTTGAGCCATACCGGATAATCTGGCAATTCTACGCCAACAGAATTACAATGACAACATAATCAGACCATGGTAATCCTACCATTAAAAATTTGCTCTGATTGGAATTCCATCAGAGTCACTTCTCAGGTGGCTCCCTATTGGGACAACTAGAAGTAATAATCAACTACAATGAGCTAGTACCTGGAGTGACCAGATGTCCCACTTTGTGTCCCAAATTGAGATGGTTTCTGGCATTGTTATCGACAGTCAGGCTTCAGTTCTGAAATGCGCCTGCCTGTCAAAAACAACGCCAGAAACCGTCTCAATTTGAGGCACAAAGTGTGACATCTGGTCACCCTACCAGTACCCAACTAGTTGACGATTCTCCTACTAGTTGACTAGTTGGTTAAATTAATTAGCATGATTTTCCAACAAAGTAGATATTTTTGAGAATGATTTACAAACAGTTTTTAGGTGACATATGTTGTTTTACTGAGACAAGTTAATGTCTACATTTCTATTGTGGGACTGATTTGAATAAGACTGATTTACAAATCCATCTGATTTGACAATGATAACCTTTGTTTCCAAGAATCACTGTTTCCACAGACAGAGCACATCTGGACCCAGATACAGTGGATGAACCTCTGTTCCTGCACAGTTCCCAAAAAGACAGGAGCACCCAGATCGAACAGGAACCAACACAGTGAACTCAGCTGCACTCTCCGGCGGCCAGCGTTGCCTTCACTAACAGGCATCTTGGGTCCTGGACGCGGTGAAGCCTGGCACCAGCACATCCTCCCAGATTTGACTTGTTTCAAAGTACCACAAACATGGTCTCCATGTAGATTGTTGGGTTAATACAATGTTCTCTTATTGCATTTGCAGCTTTGTTCTTTAAATTAAGTCAGTTTGAGAGTTTTACTCCTTAAATTTGAACTTTATTTATCAGAATTACTCAACGACTAGCAACAACCCGATGAGTTAACTACTGATTTTCATTAGCTGTCCTGACCTGAGAAGAAACACATGCTGTAAACATAATCCCTGCTTATAAGGACACAGACACATGGACAGTAACTAGGGGACAGATATAGACAGTAATGAGAAAAATGGAGACAAAAAAAAAAAAAAAAAAAAAAGAGTAGCATGGAGACAGACATATGGAAAGTAGAGGTGACAGACTCAGGGTTAGACAGACAGACAGATGGATGGTAGTCAGGAGACAATCAAATGGAGATTAGTGAGATTCATGAGACAGACATACAGACTGTAATGACAAGACAGACACAAGGACAGCAGTGACGCAGACACATGGGTATTGATGAGGGGACAGACACACAGACCTCAGTGAGACACAAACAGACTGTAATGAGGAGACAGATAGATGGACAGTAGGGAGAAGACACACAAGGACAATAAGGAGACAAGCACCAGGCCAATAGGGAGGAGACAGACACATGGACACTGTGAGACAGACACATAATGCAGTGAAGACACACTGATGGACAACAGTGGGGGACAGACATAAGGACAACAGTGAGACAGACACATGGGCCATAGGTAGGAGACAACCAAACAGAAATTAGTGATGCAGAAACAGATTCTTGTGATGAGACAGACACAAGACGGCAGTGAGACAAGCACATGGACATTGATGAGGGGACAGGCCTATGTACCACAGTGAGACAGAAAGACTGTAGTGACACATCCATGGCACTCGTAAGACAGGCACATAGACTGTGGAGAGGAGAGACAAATGGGCATTAATAAGATAGACATATGGATAGTGGGACAGAGACATATGGACACATGGATCATAGCGAGATAGAAAGACAGTAATGATGACAGACACAGATGGAGTAAGAAGACAGGCATATGGACAATAGGTTGGAGACAGACATATGGCCATTAGTGAGACATACAGAGACCTTAGTGAGGAGACAGCAGGGACAGACACATGGACAATGAAGAGGCAAAAGGAGGCAGACACATGGACATAAATGAGACAGACATACAGACAATAAGGAGACAGACACATGGACAGGAAGACAGATGGACACTAGTGAGACACACAGACCCTAATGAGAAGACAGAGAGACAGCAGTGACAGACACATATACTCAGTGAAGAGGCAAATGGAGACAGATGGACACTAGTGAGACACACAGACCCTAATGAGAAGACAGAGAGACAGCAGTGACAGACACATATACTCAGTGAAGAGGTAAATGGAGACAGATGGACACTAGTGAGACAGACAGATAGATCCTAATGAGAAGACAGAGAGACAGCAGTGACAGACACATGGACAGTGAAGAGGCAAATGGAGACAGATGGACACTAGAGAGACAGAGTAATGAGCAGACATACGCACGGAGACAGACAGGTGGACAGTGGTGCAGTAAACGAGGCTGGACTCGGGGTAGAACCGGTCAAACCAGACAGAGACGCGGTCCTCCGCGTGTCGCGCACACGGCCACGCGTGAGGGCGTGACGTCACGCGTCGTGCGGCCGGCGTCCACTCACTTTATGCAGGGCTTCTGGGGGCAGCTGAGACGCCTTGAACAGCTCTGCCACTTTGCTGGAGGACAGCTGTCCTGTAGTGCCGCACACGCACAGACTGCGCAGTCCCGAGAACTGTCTCTGCTCGTGCTCGCTCAGGGACATCAAAGTGCCCGCAGACGCCGCTCCGCTTTCCGGATCCATTCCCGGTCCGAAGCATGGAGTCTCCCAGGAAAGACGCTACAAGCAACTAATCAACATGTCCATGTCCTACCGCGTCCGTGCGCGCACACAGACAGACAGACACGGAGGACGAGCCCAGCTCATCCGCCGCTGACAGCCCTGCGCCACCAGGGGGCAGCAGAGAGCAGGAGCCGAGAGGAGGAGCTTCAACAACAGGATGAGTCTCATTTATATCCAAATACTTTAGTTTTCTGAGATATTTGCATGGGACATAAAATAGAAAACATGTCAGATATTGAAATTTAAAATGACAAAATATAACAAAAAGAAATAATTAAAAAATTTCCTTTTTGCATACCTGTTCGTTAGTTTGACAAAACAGTTTAAACTATGGAAAGATGTAATGGACTTTTTTTATGCTTTTCTGTGACATTTTATACACTAACCAGTAAATCATAACAAGTGACTTACGGATTACAAATAAAAAAATATTATTATTTGCATTTTTTTAAATTTGTCATAAGGAATGGATGGAAGGACATAAAGTTCAATCTGAAACACTGTAACTTTCACAGTACATAAGACATGAAGTATCAGCCTGAGACACGAGAGTCTTAACTTCTATGATTGGCTAAAGAAAATTTATGATGTAATATGAGTGACAAATATAAAACTTATTTGAATGATTTTTTAAGAAATATGTAAATTGCATTTGCAGTCATACTCACCAGTATGGTGGCTAAGTAGTGCACATAATAGCTTTCAAAACAGAAGGTTCCTGGTTCAAGACCACCCATGCCTAGTCTCCACTTAATGTGGAGTTGCATCAGGAAGGGCTTCGAGCATGAAAGCTGTGCCAGATTAACATATAACAGAGCTGCTATGGTGACGCTGGTCATCATAACTAGTGCATAGTATACACTGACTAATACCGCCCGGGGCAAATGTTGATAAGTTTATATCTAAGGCCACTGGATCATACTTTGTATGTAGTTTTTTTTATATTACAGTAGTTTTATAGCTTTATTGGCAGTTTTCCATAAAAAGCTTGCACAAAGCTCAGTGATTTTGACCTTTTAACTCCAAATCAGTTGACTTCTTGGGGTCTCCAGGCCTAACACACATACCACGTTTGGTGATTGACAATGAGGTAATTATGAAAGAACTTATTGCTTTCACAATATTTTTACAAAGTACCCTCAAGTGACCTTGAAACAAGGTCACTCCAAACACACACACACACACACACACACACACACACACACACACACACACACACACACACACACACACACACACACACACACACACACACACACACACACACACACATTCTGCAGAAGGCAGTTCAGTGATTTTGACCTTTGACCTCCAAAATTAATAGACGTCTAGGGGTCAACATGCTTAACACATATACCAAGTTCAGTGACAAGGAATTAGGAAAGAAGTTATTGTTCTCACAATAGTTTTCAAAGTATGTTCCAGTGACCTTGACTGCTGACCTTTGGACCCCAAAGCCAATAGCCTTCTTGCGGTCAATATGCCTAACACACATAAGTTTTGAGATAATCTAATAGTTTCAAAAGAAGCTATTGTGCTCTCAAGATTTTTACAAAGTATGACCTTTGGGCCCCAAAATGAATACATTTCTTGGGGTCAATATGTGTAATGCATATACTATATCTGGTGACAATCGGGCAAGTAAAACTGAAATAATCTCTCTCACAAATGAAATGTCTCATGAGTCATGACCGACTGATTTTTTACCAGAGACCATCAAAGTCAGGGTGATGAAGAAGACACGTTAACACAAAGAAATGAGATAAAACACAACAGGAGCTACATGCACTCATATGAGCACCAAACAAGCAAAAATGCCATAAACAAAAATAACTCAATCAGAAATGAATAGATTACAGGCAAGTTAGTGGAACAGATAACATCAATTTTATAGGAAAATCATGCAAATGTGTGTACAAGTACCAAATTTGGCATGATAATTCCCAAGAGAGTACTTACCAAATATGGCCAAAGGACCAATTGAAAATCCAATATGGCGGCCATTTTCCAAGGTAGCCACCAAAATGACCTCACAAAAAATTACTTTTTGCATTGAAAGGCTTCAATCACAATGATTCTGATTTATAGCATCAGTGAAATCTAAGATGGTGCCGAATTTCACAATACCCACCAAATCAACCCTAAAATCTTTTTTTTTTCTCACTAAAATGTCATTATGTATTTGATTGGTGTCACCTTGGTGTCAAACTGTAGGTTTTGAGGCATGCTGGATTGTTTCAACAATATGACACTCTTAGTGGCATACAGTGCATCCAGAAAGTATTCACAATGCTTCACTTTTTCCACATTTTGCTATGTTACAGCCTTATTCCAAAATGAATTAAATTATTTTTTTCCCTCAAAATTCTACTCACAACACCCCATAATGACAACATGAAAAAAGTTATTTTGAAATTTTTGCAAATTTATAATAATAATAATAATAATAATAATACTAATAATAATAATAATAAACACAGAGAGTTCAATCTTTATGTCGTCAGACCAGAGAATTTTGTTTCTCGGTTAATCAGTGAAATCACGTGGTGGAGTGGGTAGTTGCAAAGAAAGTCTGCACCCTCTCAGCCCTTTCTGGAATGAGTTTTAGACCTCTGCTGTAGATAGATAGATTGATCACAGAAGCTATGCAGATTAGATCCTGGTTACTACTTGGATGGAAGACCTCTTGGGAAAACCAAGTACTGTGTGTTTCTCCAGGTAAAACAGGAGTTGCATCAGGTGTAAATCCCAATGCAGATCTACAACCCCTGGCAAAAATTATGGAATCACCGGCCTCAGAGGATGTTCATTCAGTTGTTTAATTTTGTAGTAAAAAAGCAGATCACAGACATGACACAAAACTAAAGTCATTTCAAATGGCAACTTTCTGGCTTTAAGAAACACTATAAGAAATCAAGAAAAAAAGATTGTGGCAGTCAGTAACGGTTACTTTTTTAGACCAAGCAGAGGAAAAAAATATGGAATCACTCAATTCTGAGGAATAAATTCTGGAATCACCCTGTAAATTTTCATCCCCAAAACTAACACCTGCATCAAATCACATCTGCTCGTTGATATTGACCCTATGCCATGACATTGACCCCAGCCAGAAGAGAAAGAGCAAATTATCCTTAGTTGTGTGTCTGCAGAATAGACAGCGCTCTCAATGTGTGTAAGCTGCCACCAAAAGCTAGAGCACGTGATTACCAATTAACTGCACAACAACCCATATTCTTACACATATTTGCAATAAAATGCTCACAAAGGAGCCATTTGGTCATGCTGAAGTTGGCATTGTACGTCTAAAAAAAAAAAAGGATCATTTTCAAGATGAACTGGGAGGTGATGGTCTAGTGGTTAAGGTGTTGGATTCAAATTCCCACCTGACTGGATAATCACTAAGGGCCTTTGGGCAAGGCCTTTAATCCCCTATTGCGCCCGGTGTGTAGTGAGCACCTTGTATGGCAGCATCCTGACATCGAGGTGAATGTGAGGCATAATTGTAAAGCGTTTGAGCGTCTGATGCAGATGGAAAAGCGCTATATAAATGCAGTTCATTTACCATTTAACCGCTCCTATCCCAGCTGAAGCAATAAATGAAAAATAAAATAATCAAAAAGTATAAGTATTTGATAGTTTTTAGCACAATTGTACAGCACTTTGAAATGACTGAACAAAAGCACTCAATCAGTGCTGTAGTTTATTTATAATAATAATAATAATAATAATAATAATACATTTTCTAAACCCACTTACTCCAATTAAGGGTTAATAATAATAATAACAATAATAGTTATTATTATTTCTAAACAAATGCCAAAAACTTGGAAACTACTCTTCACCCAAGCAAAGACGTACCTCTACCAGCTGTAATAATGTAAAACACTTAAATGACATTCATTGCAAAGAAAACAAACAAACAAACAATATGCACAATGATCTCGTATCTGCACAAACGTTTCAACAGGTATCCTGTGAAACTCCACCAATCCATGAATAAATTGGTTTTAAATTAATAGCAAGTCAGGTTTTGTGTATTATTTTTCTTTGTTTTATTCACTAACTTTGCACGTTTTATTAAATATTCTGATTCTAGAAAGTTGGTTCGTTAACATTCCTGTTGAAATATATTGTGAAATATGTACTTGAAATTCAGGGGTGACATTCATTTTGTCCAGTGCCTGTGCTGCCACCATGCGTTCAGCAAGGGTTCTGCAGTCAGTGACGTTATTCAACACCAACAATTTGTTAAATAAATGAATAAGTAAATTCTTCCATAGTTGCCATGACCTCTGTGTGCCACTTCAAACACTGTTTACCACCAAATACAGTGCATATTCACAGCGCTTCACTTTTCCCACATTTTGTTATGATACAGCCTTTTTCCAAAATGGATGAAATTCATTTTCCCCCTCAAAATTCTACTCACAACGACTTCTAATCACAACATGAAAAAAGGTTTTGAAATTTTTTGCAAATTTATTAAAAATAAACTAAGAAATCACATGTATGGAATTATTCAAACCCTTTGCGCAATAATTTGTTGATGCACCTTTGGCAGGTCTTCTTGAATATGATACCACATGCTTGGTGCATTATCTTTGGGCAGTTTTCCTCTTTGCAGCACCTCTCAGGTGTTGGTGCACAGCCATTTTCAGATCTCTCCAGAGATGTTCAGTCTGATTCAGGTCTGGGTTCTGGCTGGGTCACTCAAGGACATTCACAGAGTTGTCCTGAAGCCACTCCTTTGATATCTTGGCTGTGTGCTCAGGGTCATTTGTCCTGCTTAATGATGAACTGTCAGCCCAGTCTGACATCAAGAGCACTCTGGAGCAGCTTTTCATCCAGGATGTCTCTGTACATTGCTGTATTCATCTTTCCCTCAATCGTGACTAGTCTCTCAGTTCCTTCCACTGAAAAACATTCCCAAAGCATGATGCTGCCACCACCATGCTTCACTGTAGTAATGGTGCCTGGTTTCCTCCAAACATGATGCCTGGCATTCACACCAAAGAGTTCAATCTTTGGCTCATGAGATCAGAGAATTTTGGATCTCATGGCCTGAGAGTCCTTCAGGTGCTTTTTGACAAACTCCAGGTGGGCTGTCATGTGCCTTTTACAAAGGAGTGGCTTCCGTGTGGCGATTCTACCATAAAGGCCT
Source organism: Thalassophryne amazonica (assembly GCF_902500255.1). Lineage (NCBI taxonomy): Eukaryota > Metazoa > Chordata > Actinopteri > Batrachoidiformes > Batrachoididae > Thalassophryne > Thalassophryne amazonica. The sequence continues at coordinate 96,356,895 of NC_047112.1, read as the reverse complement.
GATTGATGGATTGCTGCAGAGATGGTTGTCCTTCTGGTAAGTTCTCCTCTTTCCACAGAGGAATGCTGGAGCTCTGGCAGAGTGACCATCAGGTTCTTGGTCACCTCTCTGACTAAGGCCCTTCTTCCTCGATCTCTCAGTTTAGATGGACGTCCAGCTCTAGCAAGAGTCCTGGTGGATCCAAACTTCTTCTATTTATGGATGATGGAGGCCACTGTGCTCATTGGGACCTTCAAAGCAGCAGAAATATTTATGTACCCTTCCTCAGATTTGTGCCTTGAGACAATCCTGTCTCAGAGGTCTACAGACAATTCCTTTGACTTCATGCTTGGTTTGTGTTCTGACATGTACTGTCAACTGTGGGACCTGAATCACCCCAGGTGGACTCCAATTAAACTGTAGAAACATCTCAAGGATGATCAGTGGAAACAGGATGCACCTGAGCTCAATTTTGAGCTTCATGGCAAAAGCTGTGAATACTGAAGTCCATGTGATTTGTTAGTTTTTTTTTATTTTTAATACATTTGCAAAAAGAAAAAAAAAAAGAAGAAAAAACCAACCTTTTTTCATGTTGTCATTATGGGGTATTGTGTGTAGAATTTTGAGGGGAAAATGAATTTAATCCATTTTGGAATGAGGCTGTAACATAACAAAATGTGGAAAAAGTGAAGTGCTGTGAATACTTTTTAAATGCACTATACAAACAAACTGTAGAAAGATCAGCAGCATATTGTTAGAACGTAACTACAGAGCTGTCGTGATTTACAATGACCATCCTGTAAATGTGATGTGTTTGTGTGCCATTTCCAGTGTTATCTGTTTAATGGGAACAATTATGACATTTTACAGGAGCAAAAGGTCGTTTATGGAGGGGGCAGTCCACAGTGTACATTGTGAATTTTACAGCTGAGTGCAACAAGGAAGACAGATGAGCAGGCAGGGAAACACACTTCAACACGAGCCAACAATTAATGTCTTATTCTGGCATCTTTAATTGTGAAGTGGTTGAAAAATTAACCAAAACCCAAGCATGGCTGTCAGGCCAGAGCGGATGATTAACTATACCTCAGAATTTTCAAGTTTCTGCATTGTTTTCAGCATTTCAAAGTGAATTTGTGCTGCTGAGGGACACAAAGCTGAGGACTGTGCAGAACACAATTTTTAATATTTACTAATTTTTCCACCACAATTCCAGCTGTTTATTTGTGGAACTTATTGTACCGAAAAATAAACCTGGACATTCTGACGTCATTATTGGAGGATGATCAACCACTCATTTTACTTTCTGTGTCGTGAAGTTGCATCAGAGCTGATATTCATATTTCAGAGAAACATGTTGCATGTGGTGGCCAAGTGGTTAATGTGCTTGGTTTCAGTGCAGAAGGTTCCGGGTTCAAATCCCACCCCTGCCACATTTCTCCATGTAATGTGGAGTTGTGTCAGGAAGGGCATCCGGTGTAAAACCTGTGCCAATTCAACATGTAGATCCACCTTGGATTTGCTGTGGCGACCCCAAGTGCAAACAAGGGAGCAGCCGAAGGGACTTACTTACTATGTTGCATGTACAGCACAGTAAGTACACCGCATAATCAGCCAGTGGCAGCATATTGTGTACACACACAAATGTACTCAAAACAGATATCTCAAAGTTGCGACCCGAGGGCCAGATATGGCCTGAGACCCATTAAGTTTTTTTTTTTTTAACAAAGCTAGTATCCACTACCAGGTGTCCTAACGACAGATATTCAAGCTTGAAGCTAAAACAACACTGACTACGTTTACATGCCGTTAATATTCTGGTTTCTGAATCATTAGGAATAACCCGTTTACATGGTTAAGGGCCCTGTGCCACTGGCGTTTAGGAGGATTTGCGCATGAAATGAGGAGACAAAAGCTGAGCGTCCGCAACAAAGGTGGCCGGAAATGACAAATGTCCCGGGGTGGATCAGTGAATACATGAGGAAGAAAAGCAGATATAACGGGGAACAGAAGCGAAGGCGACCGCAGAGGCGCCCCCATGAGGGGCACAGTGGCCGTGATGCACTCTCTTCATCCGTGCCCACTCTGTCTGCATGCGCGACATACCATTTGCAACCGTGTTGTGGCCGTGCTGGGCACCCGTCATATCTGTTTTGCATGCTGTCCCGGTCCGCCGCCAAGCCGCGCCAACCCATCGGTTGCTGATATCAGCGGATGACAGGGGATATGCGGCGCATTGGTTGTGTATGTCCTGCGTATGTCTTCAGTATGTGTTCAGACAGTGATGCCGTTCTCATCTGCAGCAGGATTTTTGAGCCACACAAAAATCCTGGCTGCGGACATGCGTGCCTCTGCGGATGATCACGGACGTGTTTGGATGGCGGCCGACTCATACAGGAATATTATTACCGGTTATTGCGGTTGTTTGGCGGATGTGGGCCACTTTTGTGCGCATTCCATCCGCAAATCCTCCTAAACACCAGTGGGACAGGACCCTAACCAGACAGAGTTACTCCTGTATACATGGTCACTGGTATCATTTGGAATATCCCCATCTACACAGCGACGCATGGACAACGCCCAGACGCACGGAGAACGTCATGACGCAAATATGCGTAATTTCCGTTTCTTCTTCCTCTTTGTACCATCAATAAAAGACATCATATTCATGTCTTTCACGATACTAATGAAGTACTCGGTTTCCTCCTCGCTTCAAAAGTGTGGTGCTGTGCTGCCGCGTCTGGATTTCCTCATGCTTGTTTATCTCTGCTTCTGTGGTGTCCGGTGGGTTGTACGCACCACATAAAAGTAGTTGAGGGGCTGCAGCTCATTAAGTCCCTGTTACACAGCGGCACTAATGAAGCACACCAACGCCCAAACGAAACAAGAAATCTGGACTTTTAAGAAAATCTGGAAGTGTTAAAGAATGTTTTATCAACTACTTTAGCTATTTGCACACATTTCACCTGTTTGTGGCTGGCCTGCGTGTGGGTGTCTTCAGGAATTGCTTTCGTTTGACACGGACAGTTCCCTATGGCTGATGCCATGGACTTGTCAAAGGTACTCGTCAGGACAAGTACTATCACAGATAAAGTGTACAACAAGGTACAAACATGCGACAAGAACTCAGAATGTGAAGACAAACAAAACTTGTTGTCAAGACAAACATAATCTCGCACCTACAAGTACTGTGGAAATGAGGACAAGGCTGGGTGTGCTCAGTTTTATACCCGTTTCTGTTTTATTTTGTTTAAAGCATCAAGGTCAACGTTTGCTTCATTTTTCTTTTTAGTTTCTGTTTTGTGCCATTCTTTTTGTCCAATCCGTTGAAATTTTTGCAGGCGTTGTCAGCGAATTTTGTTTTTGAGTTCGCTTGATTCGCAGACTTTTCAGTGATGGGAAAAGTGTAGGATCTTTCGTGCAACTTTTCTCGCTGATTTTTTACTTTTTAATCCTTCGTCCAGCTATCGCTGTTGCAGTGTGACCAGTTCATTGTGTACATAAAGCATATGGGCTGCGCTGTCTGTTTGACTCCCACATTGGGTGCAGCTTGGCGCGGTTGCATGGGCAGTTTGAGGGTCGAGCTTTATAACACCCCAGCTAGCAATCGAATGTTCCCTAATGGTTGCATTTAAGCAACAGTCACATCACAACATCATAGGAACCTTCATTTGTAGATTCTCCAGAATGTTGCTGGGCTGTTACTTAGAGAGTTACTGTACCAACCACTGAATCCCAAAATCTGCTACAACCCTAATTCCAATGAAGTTGGGACATTGTGTAAGATGTAAATAAAACAGAATACAATGATTTGCAAATCCTCTTCAACCTATATTCAATGGAATACACCACAAAGACAAGATATTTAATGTTCAAACTGATAAACTTTATTGTTTATCAGTTTGCTCAGTTTGAAATGGATGTCTGCAACATGTTTAAAAAAGCTGGGACAGTGGTATGTTTACTACTGTGTTACATCACCTTTCCTTCTAACAACACTCAGTAAGCGTTTGGGAACTGAGGACACTAATTGTTGAAGCTTTGTAGGTGGAATTCTTTCCCATTCTTGCTTGATGTACGACTTCACTTGTTCAACAGTCCGGGATCTTCGTTGTTGTATTTTGCGCTTCATAATGCGCCACACATTTTCAATGAGCGACAGGTCTGGACTGCAGGCAGGCCAGTCTAGTACCCGCACTCTTTTACTACGAAGCCACGTTGTTGTAACACGTGCAGAATGTGGCTTGGCATTGTCTTGCTGAAATAAGCAGGAACGTCCCTGAAATAGATGTGCTTGGATGGCAGCATGTGTTGCTCCAAAACCTGGATGTACCTTTCAGCACTGATGGTGCCATCACAGATGTGTAAGTTGCCCATGCCATGGGCACTAACACACCCCCATACCATCACAGATGCTGGCTTTTGAACTTTGCGCTGGTAACAATCTGGATGATCTTTTTCCTCTTTTGTCCAGAGGAAATGACGTCCATGATTTCCAAAAACAATTTGAAACGTGGACTCATCAGACCACAGCACACTTTCCACTTTGTGTCTGTCCATTTCAAATGAGCTCGGGCCCAGAGAAGGCGGCGGTGTTTCTGGATGTTGTTGATGTATGGCTTTTGCTTTGCATGGTAGAGTTTTAACTTGCACTTGTAGATGTAGCAACAAACTGTGTTAACTGACAATGGTTTTCTGAAGTGTTCCTGAACCCACGCAGATCCTTTACACCAGGGGTGGCCAAGTTCGGTCCTTGAGAGCCACCTTCCTGACACTCTTAGCTGTCTCCCTGCTCCAACACACCTGAATCCAATGAAAGACTCGTTAGCAGACTTTTAATGAGCCTTTCATTGGATTCAGCTGTGTTGGAGCAGGGAATGTGGCTCTCAAGGACCTAACTTGGCCACGCCTGCTTTACACAATGATGTCGGTTTTTAATGCAGTGTCGCTTGAGGGATCGAAGGTCACGGGCATTCAATGTTGGTTTTCAGCCTTGCCGCTTATGTGTAGAAAGTTCTCCAGATTCTCTGAATCTTCTGATTATATCATGGACTGTCGATAATGGAATCCCTAAATTCTTTGCAACTGAACATTGAGAAACATTGTTCTTAAACAGTTGGACTATTTTTTCACACAGTTGTTCAGAAAGTGGTGATCCTCACCCCATCTTTGCTAATGAACAGCTGAGACTTTTGGTGGATGCTCCTTTCATACCCAATCATGACACTCACCTGTTTCCAATTAGGTGTTCTTTGAGCATTCATCAACTTTCCCAGTCTTTTGTTGCCCTGTCCCAAGTTTTTTGAAATGTGTTGCATGTATTTGCAAAATTAGCAAATATTTCCACACAAACAAAAAAGTCTATCAGTTTGAACATTAAATATCTTGTCTTTGTGGAGGATTTGCAAATCATTGTATTCTGTTTTTATTTACATTTTACACAACATCCAACCTCATTGGAATTGCAGTTGTACAACATTGTGACATAATGTTGCTGTAATCTTATTATAATCAGGTGCACACATATCTGGTGCTCATGGTGCTTGTGCGTGCTAAAAATAAATGATGCGCAGCAGAAAATACAAAGAAAGTGATTCTTAGGAGGAAAGAGATGACACATAGCACTTCCCTCTGTGTTTTCTGCTGTGCTTCAATAACTTCTAGCACACATGAGCACCAGTTATGTGCACGCCTGTTTATAACCGTATTTGAATGTCCTTACTCAAATAAATAAATAAAATAATGAGTGACCATGGCAAAAAAGTAAATGTTATCGAAGCCTGGAAGTGTAATAATCAAGGACTAAACTAACATACTATACATGGTGCAGTCATGGTGAAATAACTCATTGTTGGATTGGCACACATATTTGCCAGTGTTCCACCAGTGCGCACACAATGTTGCAAACAAATGTTAGAAAACTCCAGCCAGTGAACGCTGCAGTAGAAAGCTGACAAAACACATTTTTTCTGATACAATTAAACTGGGACAAGCAGCATTGCAAGTGCTTTCTGTATTAGCTTGGACTTAAGCATCCCTACCAACAACAAAAACAATTCAGCAATCCTACCATAACCCCACAGTCTAAACACAAAAAAGTCAGCAGAACCGCAGAAAGAAAATCATGACACAACTGATTGTTTCAAAAGATTTAAGTTTATTTAAACTCCAACGTACTCAAGTCCAAACACAGTGAAGGAACAGTTGGACCTGCAAGGCCATTTGAGTGCTGTATGAATATTATGTTTTTGTCCTTACATTAAGTTTTATTAACTTGCACAATTTGATCATGTAAAATCAACTCCATCTATTTACAATAATTCATGTTTGAGTCATTAATAAAATTGTAGCAATCAGATGCCTTTTTTTTTGCTAACTTATTTGGGTTTACAGTCAGGTCTAAGAGCATGTCCTGGTGCCACATGCTGCTGCATCCACAAACATTACGGAACCACCTTGGTTCCTGGATGACAGCCAAACAGGGAGACAACTGCTTCAACCCCACTGCTCAAAGGTAAGCATTTATCTTTTGCAGACAGCTGTAATCTGGGTGTCCATGTGGACTTCTCCTGGGGTCCTCAACGGAAAGGAGACCATGTGCTGCATCATGTCTAAAAATTTGGAGCTTCATTCTACAGCAAAGGTATCAGCATCGACCAACACCTCTCCAGTGTTGTCCAGTGACATCATAATTCTGTCCGCTTTTCCCAGGCGTCTCTTGATGCCAAAGGCTGAGGATGCAGGGACCTGGATGTATCTGAAACATACATTCAGCACCTGATCTTCACCTTAACCCTCTGGGGTCCAGGAGCATTTTCTTGATTTTCCATACTTTCAGTAAGTCTCATTTTAAGATATGTACTTTTTCAATATACAATGCCTATGTTTTGCAAATCATAATCTTCACAACAGTCTCAACTTTCAAAATGTGTCACACATTTGTCAAGAACATTGTATATAGAAATATTTTGGCTCTATATCTGAATTTTATTTTATTTTATTTTTTTTCAAAAATTCTTCAAATCTTTATTGAATATACAGCTTTATTCATGTAGAATCTCAGGGGAGGCCAAGTTCGGTCCTCGAGAGCCACCTTCCTGACACTCTTAGTTGTCTCCCTGCTCCAACACACCTGAATCCAATGAAAGACTTGTTAGCAGACTTTTAATGAGCCTTTCATTGGATTCAGGTGTGTTGGAGCAGGGAGACAACTAAGAGTGTCAGGAAGGTGGCTCTCAAGGACCGAACTTGGCCTCCACTAATGTAGATAAACTGTTACTATGTTACTAGGCTACTGGTACTAGAAATGTGTTCACCAAAGTCTTTGGTTCAAGAAAAGTAGTGTAATATGTGAAGAAAATTGAAAGTCAGTGTAAATAAATATAAAATCACTCACCATTTGCGGTGAGATGTTTCTGTCTTCCCTTTGTGCAGAAATATCCACAAATATCTGTCACTGGATGAAAAGTGGAAACTCCCTCACACACACACACACAAAAAAAGAAAAAAAAAAATACAAAAATGAAAAAACATGGTCACTTGCTCCTTTGGGGCGGTGGGGGGCGGGAGAGCTTATAGATTCTAGAAAAAGAAAATAGTCCACCCACATGTTTTTTATGCCAGTATGGGTTGTTTATTGGACTAAATAAAATGTAAAAAGTGTTTTCAGGCTGATAAGACTATGTGTGTGGGTGTATTTTTTGCATTTATGAGGTTTAGTGGCAGTGTGAATGAGTCTGACTCTTGAACAGAGCAAAGGTGTGTTTTGAGTAAGCCTGTTGAAGTGGCAGGCTGAGGGGGGGCATAATATGGGACTCTAAGATAGGCTGTGAGGCAAAGATCTTAATGAACAGGGACTGAAACTAGAGGTGACACTGTAGTTTCAGGAAGTGTTCAAATGACGTTTCTGTGACATTCTGTCACTGATTTATTAATAGAAACATGACAATAAATAGAGTTGGACGTGTAGGCGTGTTCATCAGCCTCAGAGGCTTAAAATGCATATTTGTGCTATTTTTCTGCTAATTCTACACACATGGACAGTTAACTATGAGACTTTCAGGATGTGGAACAGAAAATTCAAAACATTTTAAACTGCAAATGGTAGATATAACCACATTGACACAGTATAACACCTTTAGGTGAATTGCAGCTTTGTTCATAAATTGCTCACTGAACAAGCTGTTCTGTGCACCCTGGAACATCTAATCAGGTTCAGTGGAAAGGAATGCAGGCATTCTGCTTACCTTTGATCCACATTTAAAGGCAGTACGGTTGGATACATCAGCAGAATCCTGGAAAAACTGGAGTGGTACAAACCTCATGCTTCCTTTTCTAGCATCTAAGTGTGTGTGGTGCAGAATGGCTGTGCAGAGCAAACATTAGCACACTGAGCACTTTTGCTCTGGGAGGTCAGTCTGTCTCACACCAACAAACCTATCTGCCTCCTTAAAAGCTTGAACAAACAGCATCACTTTGCCCCCCCCCCCAACCATGCTTTAGTGTTTCCATCCATGTAATCCAGCTTCTATGATAAGGGTGAGCTGCTTCTCTGGACAGGAGTTGGAGCCATATTTTAAAAGAGGAGGGAGTTCAGGTGTGTCCAAGCTTAACCATTAAACCAAGTCTTTGTTCAACCAGGCTCTTCTGCTGACGACCTCAGTTTTTTTTCTTGGAAATGAAACTAAACCCCTGACGGATTTTGTTTTTCAGGTTCTTACTCAAAGTGAAAATGTTGATGAAGATTTTATTCCTGCTCTCTGTGGCGTCTACTTTGGCACAACCCGTCTGTGTGCCCGGTAAGTGAACACCACGTTCTTGAAATTACTCTCTTAGCTCGTTTTATGGCTTTATCATACATTTTGTTGTACAACTGTTGTACAATAAAGATTGTTGTCCAGAAGTTCATCAAATTTCCAGTGTATGGTGTTGTTACATTGAAGACGGTCTGTACTTTTTCACTGCTTCTCAAGCTGGTACGGAGTGTACTTTATAATCTGTTACTGCAACAGAGTCGCTTTGTTGATCTGAAAACATGCACTCATTGACCTTCTAATACCCGACAAGTAAATAACAAACCATGAAGTGATGCCATGTTCTCTGGGGAGCACGGGGGGGGCACGACAAACACACACTCCAAAACCAAGGAGCAAGCACACTTACTGTTTCCTACGTCACAAGTCACAGAATGCACGTCAATCGCGGGTGCAGCCTAACTGAAGTGCACAGCACCAAGAAGTAGAAACAACAGCAAAATTCACAAAGAACATTTCCTCTGAACAACATGACATCCTCAGACCCTCATGTCACAACCAAAGATAAACATTGTGCAAATATGGCTGCCAACATCAGGCTCTTAGCAATTGACTCGTTCGCACATCCGGGCGCTCTGTCTGTGAGCCCTTAGCAACGTGCTTAGCCGCGCCGGCTGGGGTGAAAGCAATTAGTAGTGGACAGTGTAAGATGATGTGAGTTTTTCCATTTTTTCCACTTTTTTTAATTGATTTTTTTTTTTATGCTTGGGCAGTGCGAGGCAGTGGGTTGTACCAACAAAGTGAGAAAGAAAAGTAAAATCCATCACAACACAGCAAGAGGATTATGCATCACATCGATCAGTATCATGTGTTACTTCAGCCCAGTCTCACCTTTTATTTCGTGCTCCTGTCACGAAATGAGTCAAATTTTTGTGAAAGGTTTTTTTAACTCACTATTACTAACCCTACTCCTACCCCCAACCCTAACCTTAACCACCCAGACCCCCACTGCTTCACTTTTAATTTCGTGCAGCCATCACGGAATCAATTAGAATGAATTCATACTGCCGTGACGAAAATGAGGCACTTTTCGTCACAATATCATGAACCAATAGATTAATGTATATTTAGTGCTGAGATATCAACATCAATTTGACCAGTTAACGCTTAGCCTAGGTTCATGTGTCATACATCACACTGACAAAGTGAGGAACCTTGGGGTAATTTTTGATCCTGCATTATCCTTTGAACTCCACATTAGAAATATTACAAGGACTGCTTTCTTCCACTTGTGAAATATAGCGAAGATTCATCCCATCCTGTCTATGGCTGATGCTGAGATCCTGATCCATGTTTATCTCTTCTAAATTGGACTACTGCAATGTTCTATTTTCTGATTTACCACAGTCCAGCATTAGGGCTCTTCAATTGGTTCAAAATGCTGCAGCCAGACTTTTGACATGAAGCAGAAAATTCGTCCACATTACACCCATTTTGGCATCTCTTCACTGGCTTCCTGTCCCAGTAAGATCAGATTTTAAGGTTCTACTACTAGCCTATAAAATTGTTCACGGACTGGCACCTCCCTACCGAGCTGACCTAATTAAACCTTACATACCGGCCCAGGCTTTGGACTACTTTGTGTCCCTAGGGTGAATAAGACGTCTGCAGTTCATAGATTCCGGCGCCGTCGGGCCGCTCCCTTGTTGGTCCGTCATGCTGCCCCGGTGGCTCTGGTGGCTGCCCTTCCTGGCCCCTGTACCCTTCCGCTTCCCTTTTTCACCTGGTTCCTCCTGGGGCCCTGCGTCCTGGGCCCTTTTCCATTGTCGCTTGCAGTCGGCCGTATGGCTTCTGACGTGCCGGAGTGGTCCATGTCTTATGGTAGGGTTCTGTACTATTATCTTGGCCCAACATACCAGCCACAGTAGTGATCGGATATATAGCTGTGAGCAAAGCATCTGACTGGAGTCTGGAACACAAGGACATCAGCAAATGCTACTGATGGAAATGGAGGGACTACGTAAAAAAATAGCTGCAATTGTTCAATGTTTAATGAAATATTTTCCTTAAACCCATTGAACTCATGCTGTTCAATGGGTTCAATGGGTCATTGTACCCAAAGTTGAAATTCAGAACTTCAGTCACATCTTGACTGCATCACTCTCAACTGCGCTGTGGCACACACACACACACACACACACACACACACACACACACACACACACACACACACACACACACACACACACACACACACACACACACACACACACACACACACACACACACACACACACACACAGAAGAAAACTCACTGTCCAAATATTCTAAGGACCCACCAGTCAAAATAGTTTTGTCAACTCTATTATAGTATATCATAGTAATCATGATCATAGTTCAATGCTCTCATAGTGTTGAATCATCAACATAATTCAACACTTTGCTGTTGATTTAACTCCAGTGCCCATATTTCCAGGTGAAAGTGAATGCACCAGTTTCCTTTTTTTGTTGTCTGGACTTCTTAGCTGGTTGAATGCAATGTTAAACAGAATGATTGTTCATAGCTCAGCTGAATGTACCCCCCCCACAACCGATAGAAAATCATGGCTGAGCCCATACCTCAGTGTACAGCAACCATTTGTTTGGCTCTTAAATGAATGCTATTACAGTTTATTCTGTTTTGTTCTGTTTTTGTAGATAAAACTGTTGGCTGCCAAGTTCGACTCAGTATCGTCACTGCTTTGGGAGATCAAGCTGTATGTGTATCAGTTCATGAATGTTTTTTGTTTTTTTGTCAGACTATATGAAGAACTTTGAAAAAGTCACCTTAATGTTTCTGTTCTGAAATTTCCAACTGTAAATTCTCAAATGAATGATTGAATGAATAAATAAACGGCAATGGAGTCATTTTTTTCCAATTACAGTATGTAAATTGGTATTAAACATCTGATGACTTAACCTCAGCCACATGGGGTGTGCAGCCAGTACATTCCAAGTGCTGGTCCCAAGCCCGGATAAATAAGTAATGTATAAGGTATCCAGTGTAAAAAAAAAAAGCCACAAAAACCATGTGGCTCACAAATTAAATTTCCATAACAAATTGGTTAAAGCCCAGGATAACAATGACCACCACAGGTGCTGTTGCCCAATAGGATGCCGGTAGAAATTGAACTACTGCTGGGTGAAGAAGAAGTGGAGAAAGGCTTGAAGGGTGGAAGTGAGAGTTGGGACTTGATGGTAGTATGATTGGCAAAGGGAGAGAATTAGCTGATACAATGGAGAAGAGAAAGGTGGCCATTCTGTGTATTCAAGAGACCAAACAGAAGAGAAGTAATGCCAAGACCATCAGAGATGGATTCAAGCTGTATTTTTATGGTGTTGATTGGAGTAAAAATGGTGTTGGGATTATTTTAAAGAAAGAGTATATTAATAGTATGCTGGAGGTTAAGTGTATGACAGGTTGATGTGTGTGTGAAGTTGGAAATTAAACTGGTGATGAATGTCATCAGTGCATATGCCCCAGAGGTAGGTTGTGAGATAAAGGAGAAGGAAGATTTCTTGAGTGAGACAGATGAGGTGGTGGAGAGTGTACCCAAACATGAAAGATTAGTGATTGGAGCGTACTTCAAAGGGCATGTTAGTGAAGGAACAGAAGTGATGAGGAAGTAACAAGGAGTGGAATGTGGAGGCGCAGATGGTAGTACATTTTGCAAAAAGGATGTAAATGGCTGTAGTAAGCATTTACTTTAAGAAAAAGGAGGCACACAGGGTGATATATAAGAGTGGAAGAAGATGTACCCAGGTGGACTGCATTCTTCGTAGGAGGTGGAACCGAAAACCATTTAGAAACTGTAAGGTGGTGGCAGGAGAGAGTGTAGCCAGACAACATAGGATGGTGGTTTGTAAGATAACTTTAGAGGTGAATAAGAGGAAGAGAGTGAAAGGTCAACAAAGCTGCCAAAGCTGAAGAAGGAAGACGTGTGAAATTCAGGGAGGAGGTGAGACAGGCAGTGGATGAAGGTGTAGCCATTTTATATAAATGCCAAAGTACTGCAGATGTGGGGAGGAGACAGCTAGGAAGGTCGTGGGTGTGACATCTGGACAGTGGAAGGAAGACAAGGAGATTTGGTGGTGGAATGAAGATGCTCAAGAAAGTATGAGGAGAAAGAGGCTGGTGGAACAGTCAAAGAGCTGAAGAAAGTAGACAGGACTACAAGGAGATTTGTATAAAGCCTGGTTCACATGGCAGATTTTTAAAATTGTCTGTAGGTTTCCAAAACCCAAGAGACCACACAAGTGGAGATAAAAAAATCATACATCCAACAGTGTTGGTCATACAGTGTGTGGTGTTCAGCCACACAGTAAAGACAACAACACCACACACGAACAGATTTCACACACGAACATTCCCAGGTCAGACAGGAAATCTCGCAAACTCTCTCGAGATTAAACATGATTTCAGAGTAAACAAACGGAGATAGTTTGTGGACTATTTACAACAGAGGAAAAAAACGATACAAAAATAAAAAGAAAAGGCGTTCTTTAAAAGCAGTGGAGACAGCGCGACCACTGGACGTCTGTTGCACCATAACAGCTGTTTTGATTTTAGATTTTGTTCCGTGCATCCGTCACCTCATTTTATGATTGGCTGCACGTCACAGTCAGCAGGCTGCATGTTCGTTTGTGATCGGAAGACACCACACATGCTGCGGTATTGAGCCAAGACCATCCAACATGTTGAATATCCCCGATTTGCGATCGGAGCGCTCCTGGCATCCTTCTGAGCAGATCAGCGTGCTCTTAACACTCCACACATGGCGGGAATATCTGATAAGATTATCTTTAGTGTCATCATAATTGTCGGGGCGTCTTTAAGATTGTCAGAAAGGGAAGATCGGGTCCGATATCTGCCTTATTATCTTGCCGTGAACCAAGCTTAAGGTGAATAGAGAAGTGTCAAAGGTTTAGGAAAAGCATATACTGAGCTCTACATGAAATTAAACACTAAGGAAGGAGAAAAGGACTTTTACCAATTGCCAAAACAAAGGGTCCAAGCTGGAAAGGATGTGCAGCAGGTCAGAGTGACAAAGGATGCAGATGGTAGTGTGCTGACAAGCGAGGAGAGTGTGTTGAAAAGGTAGGGGGGATTTTGAGGAGCTGATGAATGAATATAATGAGAGAAAAGGATGGTTGAAATGGACAGAGTAAATCAGGAAATGCAAGAGATTAGTAAGGATGAAGTGAGGGCAGCTAGGATGAAGAGTGGAAAGGCAGTTGGTCCAGATGGCATTCCAGCGGAGGCATGGTAATTTTTTGGATAGACGGCAATAGAGTGTTTAATAAAATGATAGAAAGTGAGAAGATGCCTGAGGAGTGGAGAAGAAGTGCGCTAGTTCTGATTTTTAAGGTGATGTGCAGGACTGCATTAGCTACAGAGGCATAACACAGAATGAAGTTATGAGAAAGAGTAGTGGAAGCTAGACTTAGAAAAGAGGTGAAGGTCTGTGAGCAGTACTATGGCTTCATGCCAAGAAAAAGCACTACAATGCAATATTTGCTGTGAGAGTGCTGATGGAGAAGTATGGAGAAGGCCATAAGGAGTTGCACTGTGTATTTAGAGAAAGCTTATGAAAGGGTGCCAAGAGAAGAGTTATGGTGCTGTATAAGGAAGTCTAGAGTGGCAGACAAGTATGCAAGGGTGGTACAGGATCTGTACAAGGATCGTGTGACAGGGGTGAGTGGCGCAGTAGAAAGGATCAGCTCTGAGCCCTTTTTTTTTTTTTTTGCAATGGTGATGGACAGGTTGATGGATGAGATCAGACATAAGTCTCCATGGACTGTAATGTTTGCAGATGACATTGTGATCTGTAGTGAGAGTAGAGAGCAGGTTGAGTCTAGCCTGGAAATGTGGAGATATGCTGTGGAGAAAAACTGTATTACTGTCCAACGCATTCTACAGCGCCCTTTGTTGTAGCAAATGTGTAATTTTATGGTCATATTTGAATTCCTTGACCTCAAAAACATAGATTTAGACACCAAAATTAATGTTCTCGGTGACAGAGAAGTGAAAATATGCCATAATATTGATTTTGGCTGCCATTGTGTTTATGTGTTTTTGTGGAGTTAGCCCACACTTAGAAAAACATTACCCTGGCTAAAATCTCATTTTTTGGGCCAATCTCCAAGAATCTGCATTCAAAACTTATTCCCAGAAAATTGGTCACAGACTGAATGGGTGGGTCCTCTTCTAAATTAAGAACAATTTGACACTGTAATTAAAACTATTAAGTGCAAAAATTTGCCGAGTGACGACGCATTATATGTATGCTGTGCACTATAGGAAAATTTAGTCTACCTATTTTTGTTGATGGTTTTTACATTGTACAGTGTTGCATACCTTTCTTATTACTGTGGCATCTTGTATGTTTCTCCATTCATGGAACTACACTTACAGTAGTGTTCAGAATAATAGTAGTGCTATGTGACTAAAAAGATTAATCCAGGTTTTGAGTATATTTCTTATTGTTACATGGGAAACAAGGTACCAGTAGATTCAATAGATTCTCTCAAATCCAACAAGACCAAGCATTCATGATATGCACACTCTTAAGGCTATGAAATTGGGCTATTAGTAAAAAAAAAAAGTAGAAAAGGGGGTGTTCACAATAATAGTAGTGTGGCACTCAGTCAGTGAGTTTGTCAATTTTGTGGAACAAACAGGTGTGAATAAGGTGTCCCCTATTTAAGGATGAAGCCATCACCTGTTGAACATGCTTTTCTCTTTGAAAGCCTGAGGAAAATGGGACGTTCAGGACATTGTTCAGAAGAACAGCGTAGTTTGATTAAAAAGATGATTGAAGAGGGGAAAACTTACACGCAGGTGCAAAAAATGATAGGCTGTTCATCTGCAATGATCTCCAATGCTTTAAAATGAAAAAAGAAAAAAAAAAAAAACAGACGCGTGGAAGAAAATGGAAAACAACCATCAAAATGAATAGAAGAAAAACCAGAAGCATCATGATATGGGCATGTTTCTCCTACTATGGTGTTGGGCCTATATATCGCATACCAGGTATCATGGATCAGTTTGGATATGTCAAAATACTTGAAGAGGTCATGTTTCCTTATGCTGAAGAGGACATGCCCTTGAAATGGGTGTTTCAACAAGACAATGACCCCAAGCACACTAGTAAATGGGCAAAATCTTGGTTCCAAACCTACAAAATTAATGCCTCGTAGATGTGAAGAAATCATGAAAAACTGTGGTTATACAACTAAATACTAGTTTAGTGACTCACAGGATTGCTTAAAAAGCAGTTTGAACATAATAGTTTTGAGTTTGTAGCGTCAACAGCAGATGCTACTATTATTGTGAACACCCCCTTTTCTACTTTTTTTTTTTTTACTAATAGTCCAATTTCATAGCATTAAGAGTGTGCATATCATGAATACTTGGTCCTGATGGATTTGTGAGAATCTACTGAATCTACTGGTACCTTGTTTCCCATGTAACAATAAGAAATATACTCAAAACCTGGATTAATCTTTTTAGTCACATAGCACTATTATTATTCTGAACACTACTGTACATATAGTACAAGTGCATTGTAAAATACACATTACTACCACTGTAAGGTCCACCTGCTGATCAGTTAACTGTAGAGTCATCTGTTTTTATCTCTGCAGTACCCATGGACTCCAAATGAAATGAACCTTTTCCGAGCCCTGCTGGCTTTTTCTATGAACAGACACTTCAACGTATTTGACTACAGGTAAGAATTCTATAGAAGCACAATATAATAACATGTTTTATTCTTTGATTGCTGATGTGGTGTTTCTACTCCAGCATAGACAACATCCTCGTGTGCAATGAGACGGTCAGAGTGTCCTTCTGGTTTGTGGTGACGTTACCTGAGAATAACCAGCAGCTTGTTAGTTTGGCAGATGTGGAGGATGCTGTAAGGTAATGACATCATAAAGGTTTTTTTTTGTCTTGTAGAATTGATATATTTTCTTGGCTCCTGAAAAGAAAATTTAAAGGTCAGACTTGAGCAAAGCAATAGAACCCAATGAGTTGACAATGATTCAGTTCACACATTGAGAGCCATTAACCAGCAGAGAGTGTAGTTCTAAGTTGGTGTCTACAGTTATGATACAAATGTAAGATTTCACCCTCAACATCAGTGGGCAAAAAATTTTTTAAATAAATGATGAGGCCACTGAAAAGCAATGATGTATTTTTAAAGGTGAATGTGTTCACAATATTAAATTACTGATATTTATTTGCAAATATTACCAATGTTTGGTGATTTTTAGGTGTTTTACACACATTTAATGCATGTAAAATCTTTGCACTGTAATGGACTTATTCATTAATTAATACCAACATTAAACACCAGTAGAGGGCACTCTAGAGAGCACATAATTCTCCCCCCAACCATTTGTGTTACAACACAAGTGAATCTGGAATAGAAATGGTATGTACAGTAGTGTTCAGAATAATAGTAGTGCTATGTGACTAAAAAGATTAATCCAGGTTTTGAGTATATTTCTTATTGTTACATGGGAAACAAGGTACCAGTAGATTCAGTAGATTCTCACAAATCCAAGAAGACCAAGCATTCATTATATGCACACTCTTAAGGCTATGAAATTGGGCTATTAGTAAAAAAAAAAGTAGAAAAGGGGGTGTTCACAATAATAGTAGTGTGGCATTCAGTCAGTGAGTTCGTCAATTTTGTGGAACAAACAGGTGTGAATCAGGTGTCCCCTATTTTAAGGATGAAGCCAGCACCTGTTGAACATGCTTTTCTCTTTGAAAGCCTGAGGAAAATGGGATGTTCAAGACATTGTTCAGAAGAACAGCGTAGTTTGATTAAAAAGTTGATTGGAAAGGGGAAAACTTATACGCAGGTGCAAAAAATGATAGGCTGTTCATCTACAATGATCTCCAATGCTTTAAAATGGACAAAAAAAACAAAAAAAACAAACAAAACAAAACAAACAAACAAAAAAAAAAACAGATGCGTGGAAGAAAATGGAAAACAACCATCAAAATGGATAGAAGAATAACCAGAATGGCAAAGGCTCACCCACTGATCAGCTCCAGGATGATCAAAGACAGTCTGGAGTTACCTGTAAGTGCTGTGACAGTTAGAAGACGCCTGTGTGAAGCTAATATATTTGCAAGAATCCCCCGCAAAGTCCCTCTGTTAAATAAAAGACGTGCAGAAGAGGTTACAATTTGCCAAAGAACACATCAACTGGCCTAAAGAGAAATGGAGGAATATTTTGTGGACTGATGAGAGTAAAATTGTTCTTTTTGGGTCCAAGGGCCGCAGACAGTTTGTGAGACGACCCCCAAACTCTGAATTCAAGCCACAGTTCACAGTGAAGACAGTGAAGCATGGTGGTGCAAGCATCATGATATGGGCATGTTTCTCCTGCTATGGTGTTGGGCCTATATATCGCATACCAGGTATCATGGATCAGTTTGGATATGTCAGAATACTTGAAGAGGTCATGTTGCCTTATGCTGAAGAGGACATGCCCTTGAAATCTGTGTTTCAACAAGACAATGACCCCAAGCACACTAGTAAATGAGTCTTCGCAATACCCAATGGCCTTATTTTGGCCTTGGGTAAAAATTGTAGTAGTACTACTGGCAACTGATTTCTGTCCTTTTTTGAGCAGAAAGGTGAGTTAGATTCAGAAAAAAATCAATCAGTGTAAGTATCGGGTGTATTTCATGAAATAACAGTTGGTGAAGAAAGATAAAATGTATCCAATTCTGTGAGTAAAAGGTGACACAATTTTTCACTTTTTTGTACGAAGCACATTTTAATGTCATACATGGTAAAATCATTTTCACTTTGAAGCAGAAATACGTTTTATGAAAAATACTGCAAAGCTTTGTGTTTCCTTATTAGTGCAGCAGATAACTGAAACAATCCTGCAAATGGTGATACACGCACCAAAGTCGGCACAAATACTCCTTAGACATTTTGAAAAAACCAAGTAGCTACTTGAAGCTTCAATAGGCAGCCAGGTAGGGTTAACAGAAGAATTACACAGGGGACAAAATTAAAACTGCTCCAGTCAAATTGAAAACTACACCACATTATTTGTCTGATCATAATGATTTCAAAAAGATATAGTTTGGTCTATCTATGACTGAAATGGTGACAAAGGTTAGTTTCAGTTTGTACAGGAGTCAAAAGTTAAAGTTTCTCCAATTTTGGTAAAAAAATGATGCAAATTATTAGTTGAGCTAATCGGATTAATAAATGGAATAGTTCTGACTGTGTTGAATGCTTGGTCTCCAAAGTAAAGGTCAAACAAGGTCATGTCCATTGGATTATATGACATGTGACATATGTTACGCTGTAACATGATAACTAAGCATGGTACATGCTCCAAACTAGTCCTTTTTAAAACCCTGTTTATTCAACTAATAATTTGCTTTTTTTTTTTTACTAAAATTGGAGCAACTTTAACTTTTGACCCCTGTACAAACTGAAACTGACGTTTGTCACCATTTTTGCTGTTTTAACCCCATAACTCCTGAACATTCAGTCATAGATAGTCCAAACTATACTTTTTTGAAATCGTTATGATCAGACAAATAATGTAGTGTAGTTTTCAATTTGATTGGAGCATTTTTAATTTTAACCCCTGTGTAATTCTTCAGTTGGCTCCTACCTGGCCGTCTATTGAAAATTCAAGTGGCTAGTCATTTTTTTTTAAAAGAGTAATGTCTCAGGAGTATTTGTGCCAACTTTGGTGCTTGTATCACCATTTGCAGGATTTTGCTCTAAATATTCTCTTAGCTGCTGCACTATATTTTATATTATTTATGTGGTATCAGAGCCCTGCAACTCAACAGTAGTGTTCAATGAATTATGTTTGTGTGTTCTGCGTGTCACACTGCCTTCTTCCACAGCAACACACACACACAAGCACAAGCAGACAAACACACATATACACGCCTCAGTGTGAAGATTAAGGTTGTGTGCCTCCATTTGCAGCCACAGTATGATTCTTCATCTGTTTGCTTTAAGTATTATTAGAACAATAACTGCCTGATTTCAGATTAAAAAAGAAAAATACATTAACAAGTGAGTGAACCTGCTTAAATGTTTTGTAACACAGCACCCAGGGACTATGGATGGAGTATGGATGGATGGAAAATACAGGACCAGTAACACGACAGAGACTTAACAAAGAGGGTGAATTATCCAGATAATATGGAGACGAATATGAAAGACAGAATACAGTGGAGATCAAATCAAACTGCTAAAACAAGAGCCACGACAAAAATGTGTGTGTAACTGTGGTGCTGTCGACTGTAATCCTCACCTGTACTCAGTTCAGGCAGGCGAAAGATATACAACATGAAAAATGAGACCAAGTGGCCCAAAAGGATTCAACTGTTTGACCTTTTTATTTATTTGTACGTTTGTTTTTTTCCATTTCTTTTAGAAGGAAACTGATGAAAAAACTTTGTTCATCAAAGTTTCTATGAGTCAAAGAACCCTTCAAATCCAACCCAGTCTCATGGCAGTTCATGGCGACATTACAAAAAGTACATTAATCTACAGGTTTGTGACTGGTGCACGAAAACGGGACGCTTTTCATGATGGGGGTGGGAAGAAAAAGACGGTGAGACTGGGCTGTTCAAATCTGGTGAAAGTGGAGAATCATAAGTTAATAATTACTGTGCCGTTTCCTATCATCATGGCATCGGGACGCTGGTATGTCTCAGGAGACAGTGGGTGTGTCTTGATTAATCATTTATTTTGCAGAGAACAATAGTTGGTGTGGCTCAGCAGTCTGATTGGTGCATGACAGTCTTTGCCACAAGTGTAAGTAAATTCAGAAGGTGAATCAATGGTGTGGCGTTGCTGTCTTAGCTTCATCCATACTCATCTGTCCTCCAGCTCTCACAGTGTCCTTTCCTCACTCCTCTGAACAGCATGATTCCATCTACAGTGATGGTCTGCAAGCGATTCTCAGCTGTCTGGGTTGGTCCTTGTGGTATGTAACCGTCTATAATGTGGTGGACACGCCCAAGTTATCCCAGCTGGAGCTGGCAAAGCAAACGATGCACACTCAGGGGGCCTGCTTTCTCCACCACGCCCCGGTGTTGATGACGTTGTCGTGTCATAATAGAATGCTGAGGATCCACCACAGGCAGTGAAGGAGAAGGTTTGTCCAGGCAGTTGTCCTGTCTGGCTGATTGTCATCCAGGAATCAGTGTCAAACAGCAGAGTATTGAAGATGCACATGTGATACACCTTGAGTTTGGAGGTCAAGGTCAGCAGAGATAACCAATGTTCTGTGAAAACGATCTCAAAAAGAATTCAGAGTGATTGATTCATTGATTCAAGTGCATGAACTAAATACATCCTCCTGACTTTTGATCACATCTAATTTAGCTTCTGAAAAGTCACTACGAACAGGACTTTGACCTTGCAAATTTTTTTCCAAGGTAAAATTTTGTGGATTTGGAAACTAGTGTTGGCAGAGGTTTGCGCTTTACAAGCGCAGTGCTCTAGTTTGTTTGTTTTTCAAATTGCGTGCATGAAAGAGCTGCTCATCTGCAACTCACAGGCAGACTGTGGTGGAAAGGAACAGAGCCGAACACACACACACACACACGCACACACACACGCACCATGCACGCACGCACACAGGGGGAGAGCAAAGTAGCTGAACACACACAGCTCACACAGTGCTCACACACACACACACACACACACACGCACCATGCACGCACACACGCACGCACACAGGGGGAGAGCAAAGTAGCTGAACACACACAGCTCACACAGTGCTCACACACACACACACACACACACTGTGTGGGGAGAGGAACAGAGCCAAACACACAGCTCGCACACACACATTGAGGGAGTGAGAGACAGAGAGAGAGAGAGAGAGAGAGAGAGAGAGAGACAGCTCTCTTACAGTACCAGATGTCATAGCTTTTTCATACTGCGGTCTTTATTAATTTAGCCCCAGGCATGTTTAATACCAGGTTTCTCTTCCCAACCTGGTCTCATGGCAAGTCGTGATTCAGCAGCACGAAATATACATTAATCTATTGGTTTGTGATATTGTGACAAAAAGCGCCTCATTTTCGTCACGGCAGCACAAATTCATTCTAATTCATTCTGTGATAGCTGCACGAAATTAAAAGTGAAGTGGGGGGGTCAGGGTGGTTATGATTAGGGTGAGGTCAAGGAGTAGGGTTAGGTTATGGTTAAGGTTTGGGTTGGGGTAGTGAGTTAAAAAAACCCCGCCACAAAATTTTGTGAGGAGAGCATGAAAAAAAAGTGAAACTGGGCTGCTCTTCCACACTTTAGATAATAGCGGGTAATGTTTTTTTGCTTCAGCTTGCTTTTCTGTGGAGTTCTTCCTCTCAGTGTGCAGTCATATTTCTCCATCCTTGCAATGCCTCGATGAACACTATGGAAATCGACGCATTGTGTCGGCATAATCGATTACATCTATCTGTAGCCCCAGCTCTAGTCTTCACCTTGTAGTTCTTCTCTCAGCCATCTAGTCGTCTGTCAGTATAAATCCTGGAGTATATATGGTTGATTAGCTGCAACATTTCTATGTGAAAATTCTGTTGGGTTTTTGTTCTGTTTTGCTGTTATGGCCAAAAGAGATGGTCATCACATTGACACTGGCCTGCTCCAGGTCTCTTCCTAAAACCAAAACAATGCCTGAGGGAGTTTTTCCTTCTCATTGTCACCAATGTGCTAGCTCATCAGATCAGTAGCTTTAAATCTTGCTCATGTATAGGACCTATGGGTGACATTTGTTGTGATTTGTTGCTGTATAATTAAATTGAAGTGAGTGGTGTCATTGTCACAGGCTGCACTCTGATGATATCTTTTTTTTTTGTCACTTTTGGATCTTGTATGTTTTCTGTATGCTTACTCCTGTGATGCATTTATTCTGACACATCTGTTCAAGGTGCTTTTCCTCAGCTTTAGTTCCTTTCTATGGTCACGCATACTCATTTCCATGTTTGATGAAGTCACAATATATTGGTATTTATAACACCTCACTTCAGTGCCAGATTGTCTAGGTTCCATGCCTACATTTTTGCATTTTTGTGCTCAAAACACATCATGCAGGTAATTGCTCTCATTGATGTAAGCTTGAAATGCACTTCTGAACTAATGTAGTATTACATTTTATTACGTTACTTCAATATAATTTAAATAAACTAACCCTTCGTGTCTGTGGTATTTCCTTCATCATCCATCCTGCCGCCACAAAGTTGAATGGTTGCACCTGAGCTGAATGCACTTTGAACGCTTATGCAGTATGTGAAATCGATGTATTTTCTACTCCATACGTAATGCCTATAACCCCATGGTGTAGTTTTAACAGTAGTCACAGACTTTCGTATTAATAATGAAGAAAACACATTAAAAAACACTCATAAAACTGCACTTCATATTTGTATTTATTTTTAGTTCTGACTTTTTTAATCATATTCTCACAAACAGAATGCACGCTACATATTATTTTGTATGGTTTGAGTTTACAACATTTTCATTGAAGTATATAGACTACCATGCACACATATTTACTTTTATACACTCATCTTTTCCGACAGCATTCTTACCCCATGTGTTCCCACATGGAAACTGTTGCCTTGCAGGCTGATTTCCTGTTGTGTTTCGACCCTGTGCTTGTGTCCATGGTTAACCCTCTCAGCCTGTTTCCACATAAAGCCTTTTGCTGAAAGGATTCCTCGTCTTGTGTGTCCTGAAATCTGCAATTGCGTATATCAGCTGCTTATAAAGACAACTTCACTTTTATCCCAGTGTTGTTCTGTGCTCTGGGGTCTCCAGTTATACTCAGATTGTTACACTCTTCCTGCAATGATTTCACCATCGCTAAACACCTCTATCAGTACCCTCATCACATTCATGATAGGTCCAGAAAGTATGATTTACAGTTTAAACCACAATTATGTTGCAAATGAATATGCCACTGTTGAGACTTGCTATGACCTTGAAAATGTTTGTATGGCCAGTAAAGCCTTTTATAGCAGTTGGTTATTAGATGTTAAACGCAATCTGTTTATAAAATGCCTGTTTGTTGATTACATTAAAATGTTTCCTGTGGCTTCTTTCATGATTACAAACTAAAGCTTTTATTTTTTTAACAGATTTTCCAGGAATCGGATCAACAGTGCATTTTTGCTGACAGATGAAACCCTGGAGTTTGTCGGAATCCCTCCCACCCTGGCACCGCCAGTGACCTATGACACGCCCCCCTGGCTCATTGTGTTTGGGGTGGTCATGGGCTGCGTCACTGCTGGTATCATTATTGTGATTTTGTACTCAGAAATCCAGAAAAGACGGTAAGAGTTTCTACATATTCCATTTATGCTTTCATAGTGATGCATCTGATCATTCTTGTGTTTTTCATTTTTACTGCAGCACAAAGAAAGGGAAAATAGAGGATGAAGATGATGAAGAAGGGTCACATGTGCAAACGGGAGAAAATGGGATTGCATGTGACAATCTGGATGGTATTTACAACAAATCATTCTCAGATGAGGGGACATACACATCTATGTAAAAGCTTCTGTGAGACAGATGAAAAGAGAGACTTAAGGTGATCCATGTGGACATTTGTTGTGCTGTCAGTTTGAATCGATATACCAAATCATTTTAAAGTTGTTATTCATCACTTAAGTGATTTCATATGTGACTTGTTTTTCATCTGGAAAGGTTGTCCTCATGTTTTAAATAGAATTAAGCGCCAGAAATTTTCAATGCCAAAACTTTGCATTTTTTCTAAAATAATACAGATTCTGTGCTAAAGAAAGGAAATTATTTTGAAATATTTTCTGAGAGAATTTGTGTATGGATATTTTAGTGAGGGCATCATTTACTGTATGTTTAACTACATATTTTATTATATGTACCCCTTCATACAGACTGATGTGCAGCACATGCTTTTCAAAAAACAAAATAAAAAACAACAACAAAAAAAACACTACTATCTTTTTTCAGTTCATTTCAGCCAAACATGTTTGTAGGTTTGGCCGATATAATGAAAATCAATCTTGATATATTAGAACTGCTTCACAGTACGGTACATATATTTGATACAGTTTTATAAGTCATGGCTTTAGGACTGGCTGCAGCTTGCACTACTTCAATCAATGAAATAAATCTGTAACTTAGCTGATATTAACTAATGTTTCGGCATACGCCAAAAATTACAACAAAAATGAATTTGTAGAAATAGACAGGAAATCGGTAGGACTATGAAATTTGAAATAGGAACAACCCTGAATCAGAAAAAGTTGGGAGCGTATGGAAAATGCAACAGCAAACAAACAAACAAACAAATTCAGTGATTATTACACTGATTTTTACCAAAGACCATCAAATATAGCCATCGGATATTGCGAAGACTTTGCGTCCGTCCATCTGTCCGTCTGTTACTAATATTTGATATTTTGTGTGGTTAGCTTCATTTCATTCTATCCACCAAGGACGTAATAAAATCATCAGCGTTTATTTATTTATATGTCTGTTTGTTACCAGAATTACATCAAAACTACTGTATGGATTTTGATGACATTTTCACCACAGATTGATATTAGCCCATGGAAGACTCCATTAAATTTTGGAGGTGATCCGGATCCGGATTCTGGATCGAGATTTCACTTGACAAAGGCTTTTAAGGATTACGTCAAAACTAGTTAATGGATTTTCACCACACACTGGTGTTAGGCCTTGGAAGACGCCATTATGTTTTGGAGGTGATCTGGATTCTGGATCAGGATTTCACTTTGTAGACTTTTAAGGATTACGTCAAAACTACTTCAATGATACAACATCAGAATGTAAAACCAAGATTGGGAAGACACATTCTCTATTACCAGCCCAGCACCTGTATGCTCTTCTTTGCAGCCATGCCTTTCTAAATTGTGCAGAATGTGGTTTTGCATTTTGTTGAATATGCTTGGATGTCATCTTGAAGGCAGCAAATGTAAACTCAGTGTATAATGTTGCCATCACAGAGGTGTAAAATACCTTTGCTGAACACAACAGAACTCACCTCGATGTAAACTAGGCCCTAGGAGTGAACTCAACCTGGGGCTGTCTCAGCCCAGGGAAGACGTTTGCCACGCTTCAACTTTAGTTAGATCCACTCTACAAAATTAGCCTGATAGAATGAGGGACAACACAATACCACTAAAGGTTATCCTGACCTGGAATAACTCTGACTTTGGTGTTAATGGGCCCATACTGGGTCATGTACAGAATATCAACTTTACCTTGCATTCCTCACAAAAAGAAAACGTCTAAAACTGTTCCCATGTGTACACAATGTGACAACCTTCCTCAGTGGGTTTGTGATGACCGTTTGGTGACCTCACAAAATTCAGTGTTAAAGTGAAAATACACAATGTGCCTTCATAAGAGACACAATCACGCAAAACGACATCCAGACTGTTAAAAACCAATGTTTTAAATGCGATCTTTGTTTCTAGTGCTCCCTGTAGGCCATTAGGTGAAATAGATTCATTTCATACCTTAAAATGGTCATGATGATGAGGTCTTCTTTCAGATGTGCTTTCCAAAAAATGTTTGCTCTTGTAGTAGTGATCGACTTTTCACCCTCCTGAAGCAAAATCTGTTAAGGTTCAAAATCTTCCCAGAAGGTGTGTGGGTTCAAAGCCATCCACAGCCACAGTGTCCATGTGCATCTGGGGTTGCATCAGGAAGCGTATTCTCTATAAAAGCTGCAACAAATCAACATGCAGATCCATGCAGAATCTGCTGTGGTGACCCTGAAGCAGAGTCTACAGCTTGCAAACAGTTCACTGCTTCTTGCACGTGCACGGTGGCTTCAGGAGGCAACGCTGCAGTGAAACTGGTACGACAAGGATTTATCCACTCACATGAAGCCGTGACCTGGACCTGAGCCTCATACGGTGTGAGTGCTTCATGTACACCTGCATACATACGCTACACCTCACGAATGGGTCAATAGTGATTTATCTGCTATTCCCCTACACAAACGACAGGGGGCGCTAGCCATCCTTCAGAGGCTGCTGTTAGACATTTCACAGGACTACAAATAATTATTCAGTGTGAATGACAGCTTGCTGTTTAAATATTTTAATTTCACACATGATTTCATCAGTGCTCTTTAAATGTAGTTTTGGCTGTCTGTTTTTGGAAATGTTCACTTTTATGATCATTTTTAGCCGAAAGGGAATATGATGTTTTTTTCTTCCAATATTTTTTTTTGCCTGTGAGCACATTCTGACATTATGCAGTGTTGGTGGGGTTTAATCATCATTTGCTAACAAATGTGATATTCAGTTCTTTTTTACTTTACTCTGTATTTCATGATCTTGCCAGAGGTACAGCCTCTGCACCTAATTTTTCTTTTTCGCCCACCAGTGATTTTCTGTCACATTTGCTTTGACAGAGTTGCACTCTTATTAGAGAGGTGGTTGACAAAGACTTGTGTGTGCTGCACACAGACTGAGACAGCATGAGTAACTGCTGGAAAATAAAATACATTTCAGCACATTATTATGGACAATAATGCCACTATTTTCATAATGCACCCTGATACCTGCTGAATAACAAATGACTTTGGAAACAGCAGCAAAAATGACTTGCTGTCAAATGACAGATTGCCTGAATAACAAAGTCTATTTTTTTTTTCTGGGGTTGTCAAATAAACATTGTGTACTGCATCACATTTGTGCCTCTAAAAGGTTGGAGATAAATTAACTACAACAATTTGGAGATGTTGCCAGATAAGTAAACACCAACCCAACAGTGAATTCTAAGTCTTTGTGTGGCGGCGCCAGATGATTTTTTTTTTCTTGGTGGAGGCAAGTTTACTGCAATACTAAGGCGGCGTTTTAGGGCCACATACAATTTTTTTTTAGACTTCGAGAATAAAGTCATAATTTACGAGAATAAAGTCATAATATTATGAGAATAAATTCGTAATATTATGAGAATAAAGTTTTAATTTTAAGACTTCAAGAAAAAAGTCATAATATTATGAGAATGAAGTCGTAATATTACGAGAATAAAGTCGTAATATTACGAGAATAAAGTCATAATATAATATTTTGACTTTTTTCTTGTAATATTACAAGATTTTCTCATAAAATTACGACTTCATTCTCGTAATATTATGAGTTTTTTCTCGTAATATTACGACTTTATTCTCGAAGTCCAAAAAAAAAATTTCAATGTGGTCCTAAAACTCTGTCGTACAATACAGCTGTGTCTTTTGTACAATTGTACAGACACCCAATATTTGTGGAACAACCAAGCCCCAACTTCTGGCCCTCAAAAATGTATCCTATCTGAAAGAATAGTGAGCAGGTTCCCTTTGAAGCCCATGTTAAAATGTCTAACTTTTTTAGCAGAAATAAACATATTTACAGCCTGGTACAAAAACAGCTTTGTTCTCTATGGATAGTTTCCTTCTCCATGACAGGGGTGTAATTTCTCCCGGTTCTTTTTGTAGTATACTGCCCCTTACAAAGAATGAAATTGATATATTCCTCTGTTTGCATTTATTGAAAGTCATGTTGAAAACCAGGCCCAGGTCCCCAGGAATAGGGGCGTCGGACTGGGGGGTAAAGGCAGCATGCTGCCACACACACATCCCAAACAGGATCTGACAGAAAGAGGAGAGGTGTTTAGTAGAACTGAAATAACTAATCGAGTTAATCGATTAAAATCGATGATTAAAAAAGTTGTCAACTAATTTAGTCATTGATTTGTTGCTAAATAACTTTGTTTTACTGTAAATGTTTTGTTTCTTCCATACAATCAACCGTTTCTGCAGCGCGGCTTTGCTTTGAATCTTGAACCAATGAAGCAGTGCTTCAATCTGCTGCTTCGTTGATTCTTTGTTTTATTTCGCTTTATCTTAATTTTTCCCCATTAAAACCCTAAAGAGCATATGTCTGTGAGTAATATTTACCTTTTTTTTTTAATCTTAAATCGACCTCTTAAGGTCTTCTGAAACAGTTGATAGATGTATTTTATAACTTGAAAACGGGACCAATGCTAATGCGTTAGCATGTCTATGGCGTTTTCAGTGTTAAAGTTAGCATTAAGCTGTTGGCATCTCAGCATGTTTTCTGTATAATAATTAATGGCTCAGCGTTTGTTGTCGTAAGAGTCAAATGCATTACAAATTGTAATTTTTTTATTTTATTTATTTATATATTAATAATAGCAACAACAACAATAACAGTAATAATAACTAATAATGCTACAATACAGTTTTAGAGAGACAAAAAAAAAAAAACCTGATAAAACAAAACACAACAGAAAAGATAAAACCAACTAACAATGAACATAAACATATAAATATAGAAATAAATAACTTTCCTGTGAACACCTAGTGACTCTTACACCTCCACTTCATCCCTGTTTTATTTAAATTTGATGACAATTTGTTTCGGTCAAACCACATCTAAGCTGTTTTTACACAAGAAAAATAAAATGCAGTAAACTGCACATTGTGTCTTTTTCCATGAATATATCTTATTAAAGATCACATATTACACTTTACTCAGGTCTTTAAAATACTTTTGTGGACTCTTGCTGAAATATCTTGTCAGTGGTTGAGAGTTGCTGTAGACATCTAAAAATGCTCATAATCGGGTGAAACCTGATGGAAATCTCTTTGTGGTGTGTCGGTGATGTATGTATGTATGTATGTGCAAAATAAAACAAAACACTACTCCAGGTATGTTTTTGACGAGAATATAACATCATAACTTTGTTACAAGCTCAAACGTTGATGTTGCATGATAAAGGCCTTTTAATAATAACTCACCTAAAGAAATAATGGCAAAACTCACATGTAAGTAAAAAAACAAAAAAATTCATCGAAAAAAATAATCAACTGATTAATCGATTATTAAAATAATCGTTAGGTGCAGCGCTAGTGTTAAGGCTGAAATAAGACATGTCTTTCCTAAAAAAAAATCTAAGTCCGGATTTCAAAAAAGAAGAGAAAAAAAGGACAAGGAAAGAAAACTAAATGAGGGAAAACAGCTGCTACACAAATTCTTTGAAAAGAGAGGTGAGCCTGAAAATGAGCTATATTGAGTTTTTTTTTTTTTTTTGGGGGGGGGGGGAGGGGTCTGCATTCCCATCTGTTAAAATGCACGGGAATGCACCAAATTGCACCATTTTCTTGAAAAATGGTGCAATTTGGTCCCCCAGACCCCCCAACAAAATATTGCTCCCACAACTTTAAAAACGGTTCTGACTCATAGGTGTGATCTAAGGTATACATGAGAAATTTGGCTGCATTAGAAATTTGGTGTTTGCATTCATAAAAAAAAAAGACCATAACAGTGTGTGTGTGTGGGGGGGCTTCAATATGGCTAGTACCTAGGGCCCAGAATTTGGTGCTACGCCCCTGCCCAGGAACAGAGCCCACACATGGACTCCATGTCCTGAAAAGACGTCGAACATGGCGGACACAATACGTTTATATGAGACAATGTGGGGGGTACATCTTGCGCATGTGTGATGGAAGTGAAACTTAGGACCAGGTTCCAGACCCTTCCAAACAGATAACAAAAGCACATACTTGATAACTAACATAAAATAAGGAATTAGCACAGATATTATCTAACAGGAGTGAATTTATTTATTGTTATAACTCCTTAGTTTATGATGTTTTTGAGTCATAAAGTTATAATTCAGTGGGTTGTCTCTGAGCGGCAGGTGGTGTGTTGCTGCTAAGACTCAGAGCTCCAGTAGCATTGAGGTGGCTAGCTGCTAGCTGTGTGTTTAGCTTTTGTGTTCTTTAATTTTGTATTCCAGAGGTGTTACCATTTTTTAGTAGTAACTTGTAGATGTTAAGTCAAGTTCATCTACAAGTACAGAGGAAATAAGCTACCCAGCTAACACATAACGTTTTGGTAACATCATATATTGGTTATATTTAGGTTATTGTTATCAGAAACATTTCTAGAACATTATCATAATGTTATTACTTCCTTTTATGTATTGACAAGTCATGATTATAGTTGAGGGACATTTGACAAATATATAAATTCTAGTCTCACCATCTGTCTTACTCCAAATCTTTCAATGACTAGGTTATGACTTTAGGCAATGTTACCAGAATGTTCTGGAAACATGTGGATGACACATATTTTTAGATGACTTTATGTAACTTTCCAGAATGATCTGGGAACCAAAAAGAAACTTTCCTTAAAAATGTTCCCAGAGTGTTAGGTCCAACATTCTCAAAATATTTGTGCTAACACTACTGTCAAACATTCTGGCAACCAAAAACAAACTTTCCTTTAAAACGCTCCCAGAATGTTCGGCCTAACATTTTCAAAACATTTGTGCTAACATTACTATACGTTCAGGTAACCAAAAAACAAAACAAAAAGCAAAACAAACAAACAAAAACTTCCCTCTGAAACGTTCTGAGAACTTTACAGCTAACTTTTGACTGTTTTTTATAACATTTTGGGAACTTTGTTTTGTTAGCTAGGTGGCTATAATTATTATTAACTACACCCAATGCTCCTGTTAAAATCAAATCACCACCCAGTCCCCAAAAATATGCTAAATACTGGAATGAAGGTTAGCCTGTTTGCTGTTAGTTCAGTAACTGAACTCATTTGTCTCACCCAGGTCAGGTAGGGTCTCACCCATATGGCACCTCTTTAGCCATTCATGGATTAGATGTAGGCGGAGTAAGCAATTGTCACTTTGTAGAGCCAAGAGCAGCAAATTTTTTGATTTCAAAATGGTGCTTCTGGGCCTCTTCAGTAAACCTATGGGTGACTTCATGTAGGCCTTGTCCAGTATATATACAATCTGTGGTATCAACAGTGTTAAGAATGAGTGAGAAGCTGAAAGAAAAACAAAAACATTGCCCTTTGAATTAACAGGTATTCCGAATATTGTCTTCTAATTCCAGGCTGCGCACATGAAGCTCCAAAGTTTAGAGAGCAAAAGAAAAATATAATTAATGACATTGCCTTTGTATACATCATTCGCTCAGTGACCACCGGGATAGGTTCCAGCCTCCTCTGAGATACGCTGATACGGCCTGAGCACATCGTGTAGTGAGTGACCGGCTCCATCATTTGGAATTTGTAGTAAATGTGAACATATAAATATTAAGGTGAATTTCAAGTGTTTCCAACACTGTATAGATGTTCATTGCTGCAGAATAGACACAACAGCTATAACTAACAAAAGCAATTGGTAAATCTGAAAAATTACCCTTCTGACAGGACACAAATGCAAATTTGGAACATTTTGGAAAACCAACAGGTACAAGAACAGAAAAACCATACAGACAGAAAAGAGAGTACTCTCCTTTAGATGGCACTATTGGACTTATCTCTTGCTGTTATCCTCCCACTTCTCAGTTTTACAATGTTGTGGTTCCTTGTTTTACTGTTTGACAAGAAAATGAACTATTTAATGCATGCTAGCATACCAAAGCATGGTGTATGGTAGCCCAGTCTATGGGAAATCTGTTCAGGACTGTACTGTCCGGTATATGTCCTCTCAACACAATATCACAGTGTTTAGGTTCAGTTGTGGAGTTTTGGGCATGTACAAAACTCCAGGATCAGTGTTTAATGTCAGCTAAGATCACCTTTTTCACAAGCAATCAGAACAGGTCTGGGTACATGTTATTAAGTTCTTGTAGTGAAATATCCTTCTTTTGCAAATCAACCATCAGACATTTGTAATGTCCACTGTCCAGAGATCTGGAAATCCATGGTCAAAGCCGCTATTGCTTCGGTGAATTATAATAGCCACTTGGGATAGTGTACAAAGTAAAGGTTATTGTGATAACTGCGGGTACAAATCCGAAAGCAGACGGTATGAAAAGACACATCTTGATCATGATGCAACAGGCATGTCCTGTTGGGTTGTTCCGTCTGACACAGGCTTTATCTGAGTGGACCTTCGTTATTTGATTTCAGTGCATAAACAAACGTTCAAGGGCGCTAGAAACTAGGGGCACTATATGACTAGATCAGTCAGAGAACGTTGGCGCTTTGGAGAGACTAAAAAGACTACAGCCCCATCAAAGCTCTGTCCTAGAGCCACCTGTGTTTGTGTAGGAGATGCAGAACACTGTAGCAGAGTAAGTTAAGTTTAAAAACTGAAAAATCAGACACTTACCAGCCGATGCATGAATGCTACTAAATATTTTCACTGTCGAAGAAAAATCACTCAAGTCATTTCAGTAAATATGGACATAGTTTACTCTACTTTGACAACAGCACACAACAGTCTTTGACAATGTAAGCATTTGTAAATGTGTGTGCAGATTGCATAGTGAGACGGTTTTCTATCATGGGCTTTAACGCTCTGTTGTGCCGTAAATGTGCGCAGGCCGGTGTATGCAGTGGAACACATGGCAGTACTCTACACTCGTGTGATTTTAAGAGGTGATCTACTTCGCGGCGTGCATTCCTAATGAGACGCGAACACTGGATTCCTAATCCAAGTATTTCTACTGAGCACGCCACAATTAAAACTATCAGTATTAAATTTCACAAATCTATTCAATATTTGATGAGGCCTATTTTCTAACAATGCAGCTTTCAGGGCTCAGAATCAATATTTCAAAAAAGTAAATTTTTCATAACTTTAGCTTTTAAAACTCAAGTGCATTATTAATATCAGTCACAGGAAGAGTGTGAAAGTGACAGGTTCCATATGCATGTTAAAAACACTGTGGAGGTGAAACTATACGACGTGCACGGATTCCACCACAAATCTCAGCTCTACTGTCAGCAGCCCGGATTTCCCTGCCAGGGGGAAAAACAAGGTGATTTCTGTCAGAGGCGGCATGTTTTTGCCACCCTGCTGTGTTTAGAATCCATCACTGTCAGGCGACTTCTCCTCTCTCTAACTTTTCCTTTATTGCCGCGTGGCGCCTCTAGAAATCCCATTGCTGCTGTTCTTTTACTCTGTCCTTGCTTTGTTTATGAGGCTCGCCGAGTGCAGCCACCCCGTCCTCGCCTCCCTGAGCCTCCGCCGCCGCCTTTCCCTCCTGCTTCTTTTCCTTCTGCCGCTCTCTGATAATCTCCACCAGCCTTTGAAACTTCTGATTTAACTCCTCCATCCCTCCTCCCGCCATGCTGCCCTCCTCCTGTTCCTCCTCCTCCTTCTCTCTGGAGCTCTCCAGCGAGCTCAGCGATTCGGCCCTCGAGTCGCGCCCCTCAAACTCGTACGTCTGCAGGGAGTCATACGGTGGCTGGGACAGGTCGGAGGTCACCTGATCCAGACGGATACTGAGGAGGTCTTCCATCTGGCGGAGGAGGGGTTTGGCAGATTCTGTTCTGGCAGCTGCATGTTCTGAACTCGTGCAATTTCCGAACACACCGACGGACGCGGCCACAGCCTGAGGGGTCACCGTCTTCCTCTCCAGTAGCGTGTACATGTTCACCAGCTGCACCCCTCGTGGGTATGAGCCGCTGCTGCCGCTCGCCCTGTTCATGTACATCCCTTTGTTATTTGGATTCAGCGAGCCCACAACGCTATACGTGTCTCCTTTCAGGTAAACAGGAGCGCTAACAGAATAAATTTGAGTTCCATTTGAATAATTCCTCTCGGAGATGGAGGGAATGGAGGAGTCGGTGTCGGTGTCGTCGACGGTGCCGCTGGTTGCTCCGGTGCTGATCTGCGTCTGAGATGACCCCGGCCTCCCCTCTTGTTGGTTTGACGAGGAGCTGGTGTGGCTTTGACATGACGACTCGTTGAGGTCGCAGTAGGTCAGATTTGCAGCTGTGCTCGCTGATAACGGCTCTGATCCGGTTGGGCTTATCTGCAGAGGAAAAGAAATCAGAGGACTCAGAAGGACATGCGGGTGTATTTGATTTAATATCCACACTGCTCATGTCTGACCTTGACCTGCTCTTGATTCTCTTTTCTGTCCGCAGCAATTAATTCACTTCCACCGTTTCTGTCTGTGCTTTTGGTGTTTGCCAGCATGCGCGCTGCTTGGTAACCACCAAGGCTGATCTGAGGGGGGCACATCAGAGGCTCGAAGGTGCTCTGGCTCTGCGTGACAGGGGATTTGCTAACGACCTCGTGTGTCAGCTGAGTGAGCTGCAGCCCCGCCTCCAGTGGCCCTGCCGGATAATCTCGGGGAACAGGCAGCATGTGGATGCCGTAGCAGAGGCGTCCGCAGAGAGGCGCAGAGCCGGGACGCTCGGCTTCCAGGCCGGGGCGAAGGTTACGACTCCAGCTGTACGTTCTGGCCCTCGGCAGATTCTGCTGCATGTACCATCTGTGCCAAGAGATAAATGTCAGAGCACCCACACATACGCCCAAGTCCCCGCTGCTGGGATTTTTTTTTTTTTTTTAGGGCAGCTCACATGTTCCTGTTGTGCATGTGCTGTATTCTGTGCATGCTCTGCAGCGCCGTAATGTCAAACGCCGCGGTGTCGGCCTCGCCTCCCCCCTCATCATCATAGGATATGATGTTCTCTCTGACATCATCTTCCTCGAAGGGTGAGTGGGAGTCTCGCTTCTGATGGTGCAATGACAGCGAGAGTGCACACACCACTGAAGGCCAAAAAAAGAGATGCATGAGTGCGGAGTTACAGAAACAACCTGACACAACTGCTCACCATCTTTCAAAAAGTCACA
This sequence comes from Thalassophryne amazonica, assembly GCF_902500255.1. NCBI lineage: Eukaryota > Metazoa > Chordata > Actinopteri > Batrachoidiformes > Batrachoididae > Thalassophryne > Thalassophryne amazonica. The sequence continues at coordinate 96,321,461 of NC_047112.1, read as the reverse complement.
ACGTATGGCCGTGCAGAGAAACATCATCATCACAGCCAGTGAAGCTTCCAAACCTACCGAGGAGAGTGGTGACACAAGCCAGCATGGCCAGTAAAGTGACCAGGCTAAATATGAGAGACGGTGAGGCGGAGGGCACCGGCAGACACACCATGTGTCGCTCCCATCTCCGGTCCTGCTGTCGTCCCTTATCCTCCGTGTGCATGCCCCCTCGCAAACAGGGACAAATGGTCACCGTCACCGTGCCAGTGTTGGTTAAACCAGAGGCGCCGTCACGCAACACAACTGGTACATAGAGGGTGAGTAATGAGGGAGAAAATCCAGGAAGGGGCTGTAAGGCTGACTGAAGCACCAGGCTGGCTGTCACACCTGATAATGTGGCACAAAACACACACAACACACACACACACACACACACACACACACACACACACACACACACACACACACACACACACACACACACATAGACATAAAATACCATCACCACACACCAGGTCTGGCTAGTGTCATGTTTCTAGGAACAAACCCACTACCTCCCGTTTCCCTGATGGTGAGGTTGAGAGCAGAACTGGACTCTGGAGGGATGCTGAAGTGCACTGGAGTGTCCTGTCCTCCTTGGTCCCTGTCAACTGCTCGCAGAACCTGAACGACCTGCAAAAACACCAAATACGACGTCATCGCAGAAATACAGATCAAAGCCATGTTGCTGACCACACACATTACTGTAGTACCACATTACTCCCATTCTGGCATCCCTTCATTGACTACCGGTTTCTGCCAGATTAGATTTTAAAGTTTTATTGTTGGTTTATAAAATTGTTCATGGACTGGCACCTTCCTACCTGGCGGACGTGGTTAAGCCCTACGTACCTGTGAGGCTCTAGCGTTCACAGGGCTTCTGTGTGTTCCGAGGATGAACAAGAAGTCTGTGGGGTATAGAGCTTTCTCCTACCGTGGTCCGACTCTTTGGAACGATCTACCTGCTGTTATTTGGCAGTCTGACACGGTGGAGACTTTTAAATCAAGACTGAAGACCCGACTTTTTATCATTAATTTAATCTGTTTGTGTTTGCTTTGTAATTTCGTTTTATTCTACTGTGTTTTATCTTTTTATTGTGCTTTTCTTGCTTTTAATTTTGATTTTAGATTAATTTGTGTTGTTGTGAATTGTCATGAGTTGGTGCTATATAAATTAATAAATTGAATTAAATTGAAATTGAAGTGAACTTAGACAAAAAGCAAACTGTTATACTCTGCGCAATAAATAAATCATCCAATTTAAAGAGGTCATAGGTCATATCATACACTGTTTCCAATATAACAACTATGTCATAATGCAGCTGCAAGGTGGTTATTTCTCAAAATCACTGATGATGTTGGGGCCTCATGAACATACATTTATCACTGTGTTTTATATGCTTTTATATTGTCCTTTAAAAAGTTTATTTCGGAACCGGCACCGTGCTAAATAGCTAAAGTAGCATGGAATTCCATGGTTTTGCCGTTACCTATAATGTAATATGGCACAGCACTGTGGAACATGTGGATGCCATCAAGAGAAGAGGTCAGGTTTGTGTTTTTCCTCTACTCATATGCATGGATTCACATTGTCAGTAAGGATGCACTGATCCACATTTTTTCACTTCTGACCTGATCCCGATACCCGAATTTGGATATCTGCCGATACTGATGCTGTCCGATACCAGAGCTCTGTTTGCTTTAATGTTATTATTATCATTGCTGTTGATTTTAAAACAGGATATTTTGTATCCCCAGTTATACAGCTTCATGATGAAGTGATATAGAGGAGGATTTTCTTCAAAAGAAGACCTGAAAGTTCAGCTACAATTTGCCAGAAAGTACATCTAAGACGCAGGCCTAGATGTAATGTTTTGGTGAAAGATTTAAGTACTTTTATTTATTGTTACGTCAGTGGCCGAAAATTCATCAATCTCAATCAATCAATCAATTTTATTTATATAGCGCCAAATCACAACAGTTGCCCCAAGGCGCTTTATATTGTAAGGCAAGGCCATACAATAATTATGTAAAAACCCCAATGGTCAAAACGAACCCCTGTGAGCAAGCACTTGGCGACAGTGGGAAGGAAAAACTCCCTTTTAACAGGAAGAAACCTCCAGCAGAACCAGGCTCAGGGAGGGGCAGTCTTCTGCTGGGACTGGTTGGGGCTGAGGGAGAGAACCAGGAAAAAGACATACTGTGGAGGGGAGCAGAGATCAATCACTAATGATTAAATGCAGAGTGGTGCATACAGAGCAAAAAGAGAAAGAAACACTCAGTGCATCATGGGAACACCCCAGCAGTCTAAGTCTATAGCAGCATAACTAAGGGATGGTTCAGGGTCACCTGATCCAGCCCTAACTATAAGCTTTAGCAAAAAGGAAAGTTTTAAGCCTAATCTTAAAAGTAGAGAGGGTGTCTGTCTCCCTGATCTGAATTGGGAGCTGGTTCCAGAGGAGAGGAGCCTGAAAGCTGAAGGCTCTGCCGCCCATTCTACTCTTACAAACCCTAGGAACTACAAGTAAGCCTGCAGTCTGAGAGCGAAGCGCTCTATTGGGGTGATATGGTACTATGAGGTCCCTAAGATAAGACGGGACCTGATTATTCAAAACCTTATAAGTAAGAAGAAGAATTTTAAATTCTATTCTAGAATTAACAGGAAGCCAATGAAGAGAGGCCAATATGGGTGAGATATGCTCTCTCCTTCTAGTCCCCGTTAGTACTCTAGCTGCAGCATTTTGAATTAACTGAAGGCTTTTCAGGGAACTTTTAGGACAACCTGATAATAATGAATTACAATAGTCCAGCCTAGAGGAAATAAATGCATGAATTAGTTTTTCAGCATCACTCTGAGACAAGACCTTTCTAATTTTAGAGATATTGCGTAAATGCAAAAAAGCAGTCCTACATATTTGTTTAATATGTGCTTTGAATGACATATCCTGATCAAAAATGACTCCAAGATTTCTCACAGTATTACTAGAGGTCAGGGTAATGCCATCCAGAGTAAGGATCTGGTTAGACACCATGTTTCTAAGATTTGTGGGGCCAAGTACAATAACTTCAGTTTTATCTGAGTTTAAAAGCAGGAAATTAGAGGTCATCCATGTCTTTATGTAAGACAATCCTGCAGTTTAGCTAATTGGTGTGTGTCCTCTGGCTTCATGGATAGATAAAGCTGGGTATCATCTGCGTAACAATGAAAATTTAAGCAATGCTGTCTAATAATACTGCCTAAGGGAAGCATGTATAAAGTGAATAAAATTGGTCCTAGCACAGAACCTTGTGGAACTCCATAATTAACCTTAGTCTGTGAAGAAGATTCCCCATTTACATGAACAAATTGTAATCTATTAGATAAATATGATTCAAACCACCGCAGTGCCTTTAATACCTATGGCATGCTCTAATCTCTGTAATAAAATTTTATGGTCAACAGTATCAAAAGCAGCACTGAGGTCTAACAGAACAAGCACAGAGATGAGTCCACTGTCTGAGGCCATAAGAAGATCATTTGTAACCTTCACTAATGCTGTTTCTGTACTATGATGAATTCTAAAACCTGACTGAAACTCTTCAAATAGACCATTCCTCTGCAGATGATCAGTTAGCTGTTTTACAACTACCCTTTCAAGAATTTTTGAGAGAAAAGGAAGGTTGGAGATTGGCCTGGGTCAAGTGATGGCTTTTTAAGTAATGGTTTAATTATTAAAAGCCTGTGGTACATAGCCAACTAATAAAGATAGATTGATCATATTTAAGATAGAAGCATTAAATAATGGTAGGGTTTCCTTGAGCAGCCTGGTAGGAATGGGGTCTAATAGACATGTTGATGGTTTGGATGAAGTAACTAATGAAAATAACTCAGACAGAACAATCTGAGAGAAAGAGTCTAACCAAATACCGGCATCACTGAAAGCAGCCAAAGATAACGATATGTCTTTGGGATGGTTATGAGTAATTTTTTCTCTAATAGTTAAAATTTTATTAGCAAAGAAAGTCATGAAGTCATTACTAGTTAAAGTTAAAGGAATACTCGGCTCAATAGAGCTCTGACTCTTTGTCAGCCTGGCTACAGTGCTGAAAAGAAACCTGGGGTTGTTCTTCTTTTCTTCAATTAGTGATGAGTAGTAAGATGTCCTAGCTTTACGGAGGGATTTTTTATAGAGCAACAGACTCTTTTTCCAGGCTAAGTGAAGATCTTCTAAATTAGTGAGACGCCATTTCCTCTCCAACTTACAGGTTATCTGCTTTAAGCTGCGGGTTTGTGAGTTATACCATGGAGTCAGGCACTTCTGATTTAAAGCTCTCTTTTTCAGAGGAGCTACAGCATCCAAAGTTGTCTTCAATGAGGATGTAAAACTATTGACGAGATACTCTGTCTCACTTACAGAGTTTAGGAAGCTACTCTGCACTGTGTTGGTATATGGCATTAGAGAACATAAAGAAGGAATCATATCCTTAAACCTAGTTACAGCGCTTTCTGAAAGACTTCTTGTGTAATGAAACTTATTCCCCACTGCTGGGTAGTCCATCAGAGTAAATGTAAATGTTATTAAGAAATGATCAGACAGAAGGGAGTTTTCAGGGAATACTGTTAAGTCTTCAATTTCCATACCATAAGTCAGAACAAGATCTAAGATATGATTAAAGTGGAAGGTGGACTCATTTACATTTTGAGCAAAGCCAATTGAGTCTAATAATAGATTAAATGCAGTGTTGAGGCTGTCATTCTCAGCATCTGTGTGGATGTTAAAATCGCCCACTATAATTATCTTATCTGAGCTAAGCACTAAGTCAGACAAAAGGTCTGAAAATTCACAGAGAAACTCACAGTAACGACCAGGTGGACGATAGATAATAACAAATATCTTCATCTCTTGAACACCAGATGGCACACCTACCCCGACTAAATATACCATTTTAAAGAAGGAGCGCCTTCTAACATTTCCAAAATGCAACAAGAAACCACCAAAAAATAAATAACAGTACTTAATTTGCTCATATTTGGAGTCAGTCTGGGTAAATTGTTGCACCCTTCCTTTCGGCTCCATCTTTCTGGTCCTGGCTAAAAGATTATAGGTTGTGACGTATCTTCCATTTCTCTCAATACAACGGCTTTGCAAAGATTGCACACTGCTGTCTTGCTTTGTGGACACAGTGGACATGTGATAAGGAGTTGGTCAGCTCCAGTGCTGCTTATATTAATGCTCGCCTGCTGGGTGGCTTGCAGGCTGTGTGTGTGTGTGTGTGTGGGGGGGGGGGGGTCCTGAACGGAGGCGTGTCTCATTACTCCGCATCTCATTGGGGCATGCTTCCGTTCGAGAGGTCCCTTCCTTGGTTTGCAGCCAGCAGGGAATTCCTTCTGGAGATGTTTCAGCAGGAAAAAAACAGACATATCTCTTGGATCAGAAAACTCCGCAGGTTGAATTCAATACCGATACTGTATCGGATCAGCCCCATCCCTGATTTTCAGTGCTAATATTATAAGACCTTTCAGGAATATGGCTATCCTAAGATTCCCAAAGCTTAGGGGACTATCAGCAAGGCAATAAGCAACTCTCAGTAACTTTTGCTCAGTATGCTTTTACTTGAATAGTATGAATACTCTGGGAAATAAATAAAATTGAGTAAATACAGCAGCACCACACTGGAACTCTTCTGACAATCTCTTGTGCAGTAATATTTTGCATTATAGGTAATGACAAAACACTGAATGCAGTGATTGGGCGAGGTAAGCTAGCTAACTAGTATGGTATTCAAAAACGATTCACACAAATGATTAACTTTTATTAGGTACAGTATTATTTATGGTGGTATTTGTATTTGCAGGGCAGATTCATACTTTTTCTGTGATGGCAGCATGAATACGGAAAAGTACATTGAGATTTTAGAGCCACATATGCTACCTTCAAAACCATATCTTTTCCAGGAAGGAACAAGCGTTTTTTTCAATAAGACAATGCAGAATCACATTCTGGACACATTACAAAGGTGTTCATGCAGAAGTATAGGATATGAGTACTGGACTGGCCTTCCTGCAGTCCTGACCTGTTCCCAATTGAGTATTTGTGGAGAATTTTGAAATAAAAAAAATGCAACAACAAGCCCATACTGCTGCACACCTTGCAAAAAAAAGTGACAAGAATAAGACCTGATGGTGTTGGAATGGCAACATTACAAAGTGGTACAGTGGTCCCTCGCTATAATGCGGTTCACCTTTCGCACAGTTTTTTATTTTTTTTTTTACAGCGCATTGTGTTCTGCGTCCTCAAGCAGGCCGGTCGCTGCACCGCAAAGGGTGAGTACGCGTATTGTGTTCTGCATGTCTGTTTATAGGAATCTTCTTGCCCAGAAGAAAAAAGTGCGCCAACAACTACCCAAAACTGTGTTCTTCACTCGGAAAAAGACACGTGCACCGAGGTGTCACTCAGAGGAAAAAGACGCGACAGCGGAGCGGTGCCAGGATGAAGAGGCGCGATCAGAGGAACTGTGATATACTGGTCAGTCATCCATCCATCCATTTTCTTCCGCTTTATCCGGAGTCGGGTCGCGGGGGCAGCAGCTCAAGCAAAGCCGCCCAGACCTCCCGATCCACACACACCTCCCCCAGCTCCTCCGGGGGAACCCCAAGGTGTTCCCAAGCCAGCCGAGAGAAGTAATCCTTCCAGCGTGTCCTGGGTCTTCCACGGGGCCTCCTCCCAATGGGACGTGCCCGGAACACCTCTCCAGTGAGGCGTCCAGGGGGCATCCGGAAAAGATGCCCGAGCCACCTCAACTGACTCCTTTCGACGTGGAGGAGCAGCGGCTCGACTCCAAGCTCCTCCCGAGTGACCGAGCTCCTCACCCTATCTCTAAGGGAGCGCCCAGCCACCCTGCGGAGGAAACTCATCTCGGCCGCTTGTACCCGCGATCTCGTTCTTTCGGTCACGAGCCAAATCTCATGACCATAGGTGAGGATCGGAACGTAGATCAATCGGTAAATCGAGAGCTTTGCCCCCCTACTCAGCTCTCTCTTCACCACGACGGTCCGATACAGCGACCGCATCACTGCAGACGCTGCACCGATCCATCTATCGATCTCACGCTCCATCCGTCCCTCACTCGTGAATAAGACCCCGAGATACTTAAACTCCTCCACTTAAGGCAAGGACACTCCACCGACCTGAAGAGGGCAAAGCACCTTTTTCCGGTCGAGAACCATGGCCTCGGATTTGGAGGTGCTGATTTTCATCCCGGACGCCTCACACTCGGCTGCAAACCGCTCCAGTGCACGCTGAAGGTCCTGATTTGACGAAGCCAACAGAATCACATCATCCGCAAACAGCAGAGATGAGATTCTGTGGTTCCCAAACCAGACCCCCTCTACACCCTGGCTGCTCCTAGAAATTCTGTCCATAAAAATAATGAACAGAACCAGTGACAAAGGGCAGCCCTGGCGGAGGCCACCGTGCACTGGAAACAGGTTTGACTTACTACCGGCAATGCGAACCAAGCTCCTGCTGTGGTCGTACAGGGACCGGATAGCCCTTAGCAAAGGACCCCGGACCCTGTACTCCCGGAGCACTCCCCACAGCCTGCCCCGAGGGACACGGTCGAATGCCTTCTCCAGATCCACAAAACACATGTGGACTGGTTGGGTGAACTCCCATGAACCCTCAAGCACCCGATGGAGCATGTAGAGCTGGTCCAGTGTGCTGCGACCAGGACGAAAACCACACTGCTCCTCCTGAATCCGAGGTTCGACCATCGGTCGAATTCTCCTCTCCAGTACTCTGGAATAGACCTTACCGGGGAGGCTGAGGAGTGTGATCCCTCTATAGTTGGAACACACCCTCCGGTCCCCCTTCTTAAACAGAGGGACCACCACCCCAGTCTGCCAATCCAGAGGCACTGTCCCCGATCGCCACGCGATGTTGCAGAGGCATGTCAGCCAAGACAGTCCCACAACATCCAGAGACTTAAGGTACTCAGGACGGATTTCATCCACCCCAGGAGCCTTGCGACCGAGGAGCTTTCCAACCACCTCGGTGACTTCTGCCTGGGTAATGGATGAGTCCACCTCTGGGTCCCCAGTCTCTGCCTCCTCTTCGGAAGACGTGACGGAGGGATTGAGGAGATCCTTGAAGTACTCCTTCCACCGCCCAACAACATCCCCAGTCAGAGTCAACAGCTCCCCACCCGCACCGTAAACAGTGCCGGTGGAGAGCTGCTTCCGCCTCCTGAGGCGTCAGACGGTTTGCCAGAATCTCTTCGAGGCCGACCAATAGTCCTCCTCCATAGCCTCCCCAAACTCCTCCCAGACCCGGGTTTTTGCCTCTGCAACTGCACGGGCTGCGGCATGCTTGGCCTGCCGGTACCTGTCAGCTGCCTCTGGAGTCCCACCTACCAACAAAGATAAGTAGGACTCCTTCTTCAGCTTGACGGCATCCCTTACTTCCGGTGTCCACCACCGGGTTCGGGGATTGCCGCCGCGACAGGCACCAGAGACCTTGCGACCACAGCTACGAGCGGCTGCATCAGCAATGGAGGTGGAGAACATGGTCACTCGGACTCCATGTCTCCAACCTCCCCCGGGATCTGGGAGAAGCTCTCCCGGAGGTGGGAGTTGAAGACCTCCCTGACAGAGGGTTCCGCCAGTTGTTCCCAGCAGACCCTCACGATACGTTTGGTCTGCCAGGTCTGACCTTCGGCCACGTGTCTCAGACACTCGAGTAAAGAGAGGGGCAGAGCTGTCGACCGATCACCACCTGGTGGTGAGTTGGATCCGCTGGGAGGGGAGGGTGTCCTGGTGCCACGTGCACTTATGGACACCCTTGTGCTCGAACATGGTGTTCGTGATGGACAAACTGTGACTAGCACAGAAGTCCAACAACTGAACACCACTCGGGTTCAGATCGGGGAGGCCGTGCTTCCCGATCACCCCCCTCCAGGTCTCACTGTCGCCGCCCACGTGGGCGTTGAAATCCCCCAGGAGAACAATGGAGTCCCCAGTCGGAGCGCTATCTAGTACCCCTCCCAGGGACTCCAGGAAGGTCGGGTACTCTGCACTGCCGCTCGGCCCGTAGGCCGAGACAACGGTGAGAGACCTGTCCCCGACCCGAAGGCGTAGGGACGCGACCCTCTCGTCCACCGGAGTGAACTCCAACACATGGCGACTGAGCTGGGGAGCAATAAGCAATGCAACCCCAGCTCTCCCGCCTCTCCCTGTGGGCAATGCCAGAAAAATGAAGTGTCCAGCCCCTCTCCAGGAGTTGGGTACCAGAGCCCATGCTGTGCGTGGAGGTGAGCCCGACTATCTCTAGTCGGTATCTCTCAACCTCCCGCACAAGCTCAGGCTCCTTACACCCCAGCGAGGTGACATTCCACGTCCCAACAGCCAGGGGCTGTGAGCATGGACCGGGCCGCCGGGCCACCCGCCCTCGACCGCCACCCAATCCTCTCTGCACCCGAGCCCCATGGCCCCCTCTGCAGGTGGTGAACCCACAGGAGGGTGGACCCACGTTGCTCCTTCGGGCTGAGCCCGGCCGGGCCCCATGGGCTAAGGCCCGACCACCAGGCGCTCGCGCGCGAGCCCCAACCCCAGGCCTGGCTCCAGGGTGGGACCCCGGCTCCGCCATACTGGGCGACGTCTCGGTCCTTGATCTTTCACTGGTCATGGAGGTTCTGAGCTGCCCTTCGTCTGACCCGTCACCTAGGACCTGTTTGCCTTGGGAGACCCTACAGGGAGCACATAGCTCCTAGGATATTCCGGGTACGCAAACTCCCCCACCACGATAAGGTGGCAGCCAGAGGGGGAGACTGGTCAGTCACTATTAATAATTTCGTATGTGTTGTTAAAATTAAATTTGATACTTCTAAAAGCCATCATAATTATTTGTAGGAAAATGTTCTATTTTTATTTCTCAAACAAATGTTTGGGCCTGGTTGGTCTTATTTTTCTACTCAGGTTTGAACTTTGAGAGTGTTTACACACGAGAGAAAAGTGAGAAAATGTTAATGCCTGTTTGAGAAAAGTGTAGTGAGGAGTTTTACAGCCTTAAAACATCTATAATAATTGTAAAAAATAACGTTGACTACTTCGCGGATTTCGCCTATTGTAGGCTATTTTTAGAACGTGACTCTCGCGATAAACAAGGGACCACCGTACATAGTTTTGCATCCCAACTTTTTTTGGATTATGTTGCACCCCTGAAATGTAGGAATGGATGTAAATATTTAACATATGAATTGAAGTTGGTTATAATGACATCGGCATGCAATAATGCAGTAATAACACCAGTCTGAAGAAATGATCTGTTTCTCTCTCTTTGGCTGCTTTTGTTGCTTTTGTTGCTTTTTTCCAACAGATTGGGTGGGTGTGTCTCACAAGTAGCAGAGTCTGGATATAGATTTATGTGTCATATGTCACAAAAGTCTAATTCAATCATTTCTACATGTATAACCGTGGGACTTTTGGAATGTTTAAAATGAAATACAAACTACAGTTAACTACAAAGTAGAAAAAAACCCCCACTTAGGTTTACAAAATATGACTGCTTTATAAGTATGCTGTTAAAAAAGTTGTTTTTGTCAATATCATTATGAATAAAAAAAGAGGGAAAAACAGAAGGAGAGAAGAAATACAGAAAAATGTTACATATGCTTTTAAAACAGAAAAAGTCTTCATAAAAGGGAGCAGAATTTAAAGTGAGTAATATGAGAAACGCACCTGGCCGGGGGCACTTGTGTCACAAACAGATGTTGCATACAGCCTGTCCAGTTCCGGTGCATTGTCATTTTGATCTAGTGTCTCTATGGCAACCACAACCCTTGACACAAGATTAGGATTGTCTGAAAAAAACAAAGCAAAAGTAATGTTGAATTTGTCTCTCAATTTCTAACTTTTTTATGTCACACTTTGAATTTAAAATCCAAGGCTTTGACTGAAGTGAACTATGAATCCACAAAGCGCCGGAGGGCACGGAGGCTGGCGTACCTCTCTGTGTGGCGATGACGGTGATGTTATGCCACTGCTCCTGCTCGCAGTCCAACTCCATCACCGTGCTGATAAAGCCTGTGTCAGAGGAGATGCGGAACACAGCCTCAGGGTCCGACTGCGGGTCGATGGAGTACCTGAGACACAGGGACAGGCAATAAAACAATGAACATGAGTGAGTGAGTGAGTGAGTGATCACATTATGACTACCTGATGTTGTTGCTTTGTCCTGTGTCCGGGTCCACAGCATAGACCCGGCCCACAGAACATATAGGTGGACAGTTCTCAGACACGTCCAGGTGATACAGAGCTCTGGAGAATCGCGGCGGCTCATCAGCATTAAGGACCATGACCCGGACTGTTGCTTGATCCTTAAAGGGACCTTTCCTCATGTAGCGGGCATCCACCACAGGGTTAGCAACTTCCACAGAGAAAGAGTACGAACTGCGGATCTCGTAGTCAAGCAGCTGTTGAAGAACAACAATGACTTGATCTGTTATCATATTATTACACATGTTCACACAAACATCTCTCAGTCCAACTCCCAACCTCTCCCAGATCCTGTGGCTAATTTTTACCAAACTTGACATGTGGATGGTGGTCAAAACCAGAATTGCTTTTCAAGGTCTATGGGTTGGGTTCTCTTATCGTGCCCCTGTTCTGTGGAATGATCTCCCTGCGTCAATAAAACAGATTCTGAGGAGACTTTCAAGTCCAGACTTAAGACACACTTATTTTCCCTTTCGTATGGCTAGCATACTGGCATAGTATAGTTCTACGCTTTTTACTCTTTTAATTAATTTTATTAGGGAGCATGCCGTGGCCTCAACTTTACCTAAATTCTGGGTCTTTTAGTGAAGCTTAGGGCTAGTGGCCGGCGATTACCTTAGTATTTATATAGTCGGACTCTGTGGAGACTTTTAAAGCCAGGCTGAAGACACATTTGTTCTCCCTGTTTTATCATTAGTATTTTATGATTGTGTGTCTTTTTTATTCGTTTTATTTATTTTACTTCTTTTACCTTTTTATGGTTAAATTTTTTATTGTGTTTTAATCTTATTTCATTTTATTCTGCTTTTAAATGTTTGTGAAGCGCCTTGAGGCGATTACTCATGATTTGGCGCTATATAAATTAAGAAATTATTATAAAATTATTACAGTATTTCCTATTTTTCTTGTTTAATGCTGACAAATTATACTGTATTTGTTGACTTTCTGATGTCTGATTCTGTTTTTTCTGTTTAAGGTGCAGCTCCATCCAGAAATGGGTGTGGTATTTGTGCTGGAGACCCTCCTTTCCTGTGCACCAACAGCATTTCCTGTATATTTGTTTTGTGAATTGTTCTGTAATTTATGTCTGTAGCATGGCCCAAGCAGAGGATCACCTGTTTGAGTCTGGTCTGCTTGAGGTTTCTTCCTCAGAGGGGTTTTTTCCTTACCACTGCTGCTCTGGGGGTTAGTAAGGTTAGACGTTACTTGTGTGAAATAAAAAATAATATAGCACTTTCAACTGCACCACAGACTAAAACAGTTAAATGTGGTTTATTAAACATTAGGTCTCTCTCTTCTAAGTCCCTGTTAGTAAATGATATAATAATTGATCAACATATTGATTATTCTGCCTTACAGAACCTGGTTACAGCAGGATGAATATGTTAGTTTAAATGAGTCAACACCCCCGAGTCACACTAACTGCCAGAATGCTCGTAGCACGGGCCGAGGCGGAGGATTAGCAGCAATCTTCCACTCCAGCTTATTAATTAATCAAAAACCCAGACAGAGCTTTAATTCATTTGAAAGCTTGTCTCTTAGTCTTGTCCATCCAAATTGGAAGTCCCAAAAATCAGTTTTATTTGTTGTTATCTATCGTCCTCCTGGTCGTTACTGTGAGTTTCTCTGTGAATTTTCGGACCTCTTGTCTGACTTAGTGCTTAGCTCAGATAAGATAATTATAATGGGCGATTTTAACATCCACACAGATGCTGAGAATGACAGCCTCAACACTGCATTTAATCTATTGTTAGACTCGATTGGCTTTGCTCAAAATGTAAATGAGTCCACCCACCACTTTAATCATACCTTAGATCTTGTTCTGACTTATGGTATGGAAATTGAAGACTTAACAGTATTCCCTGAAAACCCCCTTCTGTCTGATCATTTCTTAATAACATTTACATTTACTCTGATGGACTACCCAGCAGTGGGGAATAGGTTTCATTACAGTAGAAGTCTTTCAGAAAGCGCTGTAACTAGGTTTAAGGATATGATTCCTTCTTTATGTTCTCCAATGCCATATACCAACACAGGGCAGAGTAGCTACCTAAACTCTGAGTGAGATAGATTATCTCGTCAATAGTTTTATATCCTCATTGAGGACAACTTTGGATGCTGTAGCTCCTCTGAAAAAGAGAGCCTTAAATCAGAAGTGGCTGACTCCGTGGTATAACTCACAAATTCGCAGCTTAAAGCAGATAACCCGTAAGTTGGAGAGGAAATGACGTCTTACTAATTTAGAAGATCTTCACTTAGCCTGGAAAAAGAGTCTGTTGCTCTATAAAAAAGCCCTCCGTAAAGCTAGGACATCTTACTACTCATCACTAATTGAAGAAAATAAGAACAACCCCAGGTTTCTTTTCAGCACTGTAGCCAGGCTGACAAAGAGTCAGAGCTCTACTGAGCCGAGTATTCCTTTAACTTTAACTAGTAATGACTTCATGACTTTCTTTGCTAATAAAATTTTAACTATTAGAGAAAAAAATACTCATAACCATCCCAAAGACATATCGTTCTCTTTGGCTGCTTTCAGTGATGCCGGCATTTGGTTAGACTCTTTCTCTCTGATTGTTCCGTCTGAGTTATTTTCATTAGTTACTTCCTCCAAACCATCAACATGTCTATTAGACCCCATTCCTACCAGGCTGCTCAAGGAAGCCCTACCATTAATTAATGCTTCGATCTTAAATATGATCAATCTGTCTTTATTAGTTGGCTATGTACCACAGGCTTTTAAGGTGACAGTAATTAAACCATTACTTAAAAAGCCATCACTTGACCCAGCTATTTTAGCTAATTATAGGCCAATCTCCAACCTTCCTTTTCTCTCAAAAATTCTTGAAAGGGTAGTTGTAAAACAGCTAACTGATCATCTGCAGAGGAATGGTCTATTTGAAGAGTTTCAGTCAGGGTTTAGAATTCATCATAGTACAGAAACAGCATTAGTGAAGGTTACAAATGATCTTCTTATGGCCTCAGACAGTGGACTCATCTCTGTGCTTGTTGTTAGACCTCAGTGCTGCTTTTGATACTGTTGACCATAAAATTTTATTACAGAGATTAGAGCATGCCATAGGTATTAAAGGCACTGCGCTGCGGTGGTTTGAATCATATTTATCTAATAGATTACAATTTGTTCATGTAAATGGGGAATCTTCTTCACAGACTAAGGTTAATTATGGTGTTCCACAAGGTTCTGTGCTAGGACCAATTTTATTCACTTTATACATGCATCCCTTAGGCAGTATTATTAGACAGCATTGCTTAATTTTCATTGTTACGCAGATGATACTCAGCTTTATCTATCCATGAAGCCAGAGGACACACACCAATTAGCTAAACTGCAGGATTGTCTTACAGACATAAAGACATGGATGACCTCTAATTTCCTGCTTTTAAACTCAGATAAAACTGAAGTTATTGTACTTGGAACCCACAAATCTTAGAAACATGGTGTCTAACCAGATCCTTACTCTGGATGGCATTACCCTGACCTCTAGTAATACTGTGAGAAATCTTGGAGTCATTTTTGATCAGGATATGTCATTCAATGCGCATATTAAACAAATATGTAGGACTGCTTTTTTGCATTTGCGCAATATCTCTAAAATTAGAAAGGTCCTGTCTCAGAGTGATGCTGAAAAAGTAATTCATGCATTTATTTCCTCTAGGCTGGTCTATTGTAATTCATTATTATCAGGTTGTCCTAAAAGTTCCCTGAAAAGCCTTCAGTTAATTCAAAATGCTGCAGCTAGAGTACTGACGGGGACTAGAAGGAGAGAGCATATCTCACCCATATTGGCCTCTCTTCATTGGCTTCCTGTTAATTCTAGAATAGAATTTAAAATTCTTCTTCTTACTTATAAGGTTTTGAATAATCAGGTCCCATCTTATCTTAGGGACCTCATAGTACCATATCACCCAAATAGAGCGCTTCGCTCTCAGACTGCAGGCTTACTTGTAATTCCTAGGGTTTGTAAGAGTAGAATGGGAGGCAGAGCCTTCAGCTTTCAGGCTCCTCTCCTGTGAAACCAGCTCCCAATTCAGATCAGGGAGACAGACACCCTCTCTACTTTTAAGATTAGGCTTAAAACTTTCCTTTTTGCTAAAGCTTATAGTTAGGGCTGGATCAGGTGACCCTGAACCATCCCTTAGTTATGCTGCTATAGACGTAGACTGCTGGGGGGTTCCCATGATGCACTGAGTGTTTCTTTCTCTTTTTGCTCTGTATGCACCACTCTGCATTTAATCATTAGTGATTGATCCCCTCCACAGCATGTCTTTTTCCTGGTTCTCTCCCTCAGCCCCAACCAGTCCCAGCAGAAGACTGCCCCTCCCTGAGCCTGGTTCTGCTGGAGGTTTCTTCCTGTTAAAAGGGAGTTTTTCCTTCCCACTGTCACCAAGTGCTTGCTCACAGGGGGTCGTTTTGACAGTTGGGGTTTTTCTGTAATTATTGTATGGCTTTGCCTTGCAATATGAAGCGCCTTGGGGCAACTGTTTGTTGTGATTTGGCACTATATAAATGAAATTGATTTGATTTGATTTGAAGCGCCTTGAGGCAACTCTGCTGTGATTTGGTGCTATATAAATGAAAATAAATTGAAAAATTGGGTTTACATTGCTGTTGTTGTTATTTTCACACCAGTGTCCAACAAACTTGCCTCATATAGTGAGGTGGGTTCTGGAATTTCCCCGGTGAGATCAAATTCAATATCATTGGTATCCAGGTAATTAGGGTCAAAGGACAATTTTTTTTTCACTCTAGTTGTCACTAAATGTGTCACATATAGAGATGGGTTCCAGAATTGCCCAGCAAGGTCAAAACTGTGAAAGGTTAATCACTGGGGTCAAGGTCATGTCTGCCTGCCAGTTTGTTGGCTGACTCTTCCCAGGTCCTTTTGCTCATTTTTACCAAAATTGCTATGTCAATGAAGGTTGACCCTGAGATTGTCCTTAAAGAATTTATTTGGGCAAAAGTTAATGTCAAAGATTTATTTTCAACCCGATTTGGACCAAATGTGACACACTTCAGTGAATTCCAGACCTGCCCTGTCAACGTCACAGAGAGATCACTCATTTCAATCAATCAATCAACATTTATTTATAAAGCGCTTTACAGCACCGACTGGTTTCCAAAGTGCTTAACATTAAAAACACAAATTCACAAAAATAAAACACATATGGACAATTCTATGGTAACGGAATTACAACAGCAGCAAAATCTGGACATATGGCATCTAACCACAACAGATTAGCTCAGGTTGTAATTCCATTACTGTAGAATTGTCCATATAGAATAAAAATTTAAAACAACACAAAAAAAAGAACATAAAAATATCAGAACATGTCACCTCCTCACTAGGTGTTAAAAGCCAGTTTAAATAAATAAGTCTTTAACTTAGATTTAAAAAGTGCTAGGTCAGGAAAAGTACGTAACTCAAGAAGTAGCTCATTCCACAGTCTGGGGCCGGCTACCGCGAAAGCATGGTCACCCCAGCGTGTATATCTTGACCTTGGAACATCTAAGTAAAGCTGGCCAGACCGCCCTAATGTCCTACTGTAGGTGTGCAAAGTTAAATTTCAGACAAGTAGGGAGGTGCAAGGCCATAAATAGCTTTAAAAACAAACATTAAAATTTTAAATCAATTCTAAAACGAACTGTAGCCAGTGGAGTGAGGTACAGGACGGGTGGTAATATGCTCACGTCTAAAAGTGTTTGTTAAAACCACAGGCTTTTAAGGTGGCAGTAATTAAACAATTACTTAAAAAGCCATCACTTGACCCAGCTATCTTAGCTAATTATAGGCCAATCTCCACCTTCCTTTTCTCTCAAAATTCTTGAAAGGGTAGTTGTAAAACTGATCATCTGCAGAGGAATGGTCTATTTGAAGAGTTTCAGTCAGCTTTCAAGAATTCATCATAGTACAGAAACAGCATTAGTGAAGGTTACAAATGATCTTCTTATGGCCTCAGACAGTGGACTCATCTCTGTGCTTGTCCTGTTAGACCTCAGTGCTGCTTTTGATACTGTTGACCATAAAATTTTATTACAGAGATTAGAGCATGCCATAGGTATTAAAGGCACTGCGCTGCGGTGGTTTTGAATCATATTTATCTAATAGATTACAATTTGTTCATGTAAACTGGGGAGGCTTCCTTCTTCACAGACTAAGGTAATTATGGAGTTCCACAAGGTTCTGTGCTAGACCAGTTTTTATTCACTTTATACATGCTTCCCTTAGGCAGTATTATTAGAAAGCATTGCTTAAATTTTCATTGTTACGCAGATGATACACAGCTTTATCTATCCATGAAGCCAGAGGACAACACACCAATTAGTTAAACTGCAGGAATGTCTTACAGACAGAAAGACATGGCATGACCTCTAATTTCCCTGCTTTTAAATTCAGATAAAACTGTTTATGTGCAGACGCGAGTAGCGGAGCGCAACCAGCGTCTGACTGAACCCAGCGCTAAAATAACCAGAAAGCGGTTCCAAAAACAAAACAAGTTTATTTCCCGTCTGTGCAATAATTGTGTACACATAATGTGCGGTTTGTCTGGCGAGGTGAAGGACGGCCGCGCTCTCACAGCGCCCAAATGGATCGAAGCCCGACGCTTCTGGACCCAGGACTCACCGCCGAACACCCCCACAGGTGGATACGACAAACTGACTCTGTGAAGGATGGAAAAGGTGAGGTAAGTTCAACAGCTACAACAAATATCCTTCAAAGGCACACACTATCAGCAACAACATTCAGGTCTGAATTTAAGCTTTTGTAAATGAGCAGCTTCTCACAACAGGTGGAGGATCATCAGTCCGTACGCCACAGCAGTGAGAAGCGAGCTGCGCAATTTCTCATCAATGTATCAATATCTACTGCGTAACAAAATACCAAATTACTGTTAACACTTATTCAGACAAGTCATCACCTCTGATGTGTGCTGACAGCATGTGTCCCTCACCCGTCCTTCCTTCACAGGCACGATGTGTCAACCCAGGCGCGGTCCTCAGCGTCTCACAAACAAATGTCACAAGGTCGAGTTCCCGGCAATTCTGCTGAACCACTCATGGCCTTAAATGCGAATGCCATCTCATTATCTGCTTCAGCTGAAAGTCTTTAAGTTTGCACGTGAGCATCATCCACAGGTGCTGCAAGTCATTAGGCCTGCACGTGAACATCCTCCACAAGTGCAGCCAATGATGCTGATGAGGGTGAAGGACTCTTCTGCCAGCATCTTCTCCACAGACAAAAACCAGTTTGCATACCACCTGGAGAGCAAAGAAAAGAAAAACAACACCAAAATGTCCCAGCCAAACCCCCAACACACAACAGTACCCCCCCATCAACGGGAAGCCTCCCGGCGACCCGACCAGACCAGGCCCGAGAACAGCACCTCCCTCCGGGGTCCTCGTCAGGAAGCAGACGGCGTAACGCTCCCAAGGTTCCACCGCAGACAGCAGGACAGGGCACCGCGGCTGGAAGGCCGGCTGGCATCAACAAAAAAACCCAAAAAGTCCCATATACAACCCAACATACAAGAAAAAACACAAACCCACCCAAACCCTCCCCAGGGGACAGTCCCATCCAACCCCGGGAAGAAAAGAAAAACACCCAAATCCAAAAACCCAACATAGCCCCAACAACACAATACCAACATAAATTCACAAGAAAAATAACAAACAACCCCCCCCAGAACGGCTTGCAGAGCCCCAACACCCCCAGAAGACCTTTACCCGCCAGTTCCAGGAGTAACAGCCAAAGCCGGAAAACCCCAGAGGTCCCCAGGTATTCATGGAGCAACAGGCGCCCCCCAGAGGACCGTACAATCAACCCCAGGAGGCACCCTCCCCACAACCCAGGAACACTTGGCTAGTCGGCCCCACAAGCCAATTCCCCCCCAGAGGACCGTCCCATCAACCCTGGAGGTGGAACCTGGAAGGAAACATAACAACACAAAATCCAACCCCCGGCGGACTTCATTAAAACACCCCGGGGGCAAAATAAAACAACTGGCAAACCCTGTTACCCCCCCCACAGCACAACACGAAAGACCCAGATCACTCCCAGAGCCTATCGTCAGCTCAATTTTGGCGAACGGCACAAAACTACCAAGCTGGGGAAGGAAACAGGAAAAACTAACCCAGTCCCATCCCCTAAGCGCAGCGGAAAACTGGAAATACGTCCGGTGCCCCAAACCGACCATACCATCAGCCCATCGGGAGGGGTGGAACTACCGAAATGGCGAACGGCACAGATCGGCCCACAACTCTGACTGAGGTACGTTCCCGCTGCACCACACCCCGGTAACACCAATGACGAACGGTCAAAGGCCCACCGGAGCTGGAGTGGAACCGGGGATCAACCAAACACAAAAAAACGCCCCTGACAACCCCCCCTAGGTGCAGAGGTTTTCTGAGAAATGCTCAGCGTATCCAACCTGCACCACCCCACAACCCACAAGACAATCGGTCTTAGAGCCTGTGAGGTTGGGGTTAGGGAAGCAGGGAAATAAAAAACAACAAAACAAAACGACCCAATCCTCAAACAGAAATTACCTAAGTCCAAAAAATGAAAACCTATGATTACCTGAGTCCAGCTGAGCTCCGAACCGCCAGTCGTTCACTCCACCAGAACCGCCTCTAAATCCCCAAACAAGTTAGAACCCCTTACATGAAAACAAAAACAGCCCAAATAACTAAACAACCAAAGATCTGCCCCCCTTTTTTTTGTGTCCATTATTATGCCTGTCTAAGAACACCTGGAGATACGTCATTGTTCTCTTTCTTGACGCTTATGTGACAGGGGCAATATGGCGGCTTCAGCTCGTCCGAGCTGCATGGGCTCATCCGCAAGAGGAGCCAGAGGTCCCGTCGGAGGAGTCTCAGTGGGGCGAAGAAGAGGCAGCCCTGATCTGTGTCGGGGAAAGCCCTGAGACGAAAAGACCCGCTCTGATGTCCGCCCTGTCTCGCGTCCACGCTCCTTTATCCGATCATCTAGACGAATAACCAAAGATATCAGCTCATCTAAATCTTTTGGTTCGTCACGGACTGCTAGCTCGTCTTTTAATGAATCGTTCAAACCATCCACAAACACTCCTCTCAAAGCTGCGGCATCCCAACCGGACTGAGCAGAAAAAATTCGGAAATCCACGGAATAATCCGCCGCACTCCGCCTCCCCTTGGGTGACGCAGTTATCTGCACCGGTATCGATAGTGCCGCAGCTGGAGCAGCAGGAAGCAGAGCGGCTTGCGCTGCAAGCTCCGTAATGCAAGCATCTGTTTGTTTAATTTGATTTGCGAGAGGCCGTAATTGCTCCCATATCTTCTCCAAGTATTCTTGAACTTTTTCAGCAAAAGGAACCGCTTCTGCCACTGGGTCCATTTTGGAATGGCCGGGAACTACTGTTATGTGCAGACGCGAGTAGCTGAGCGCGACCAGCGTCTGACTGAACCCAGCGCTAAAATAACCAGAAAGCGGTTCCAAAAACAAAACAAGTTTATTTCCCGTCTGTGCAATAATTGTGTACAACATAAATGTGCGGTTTGTCTGGCGAGGTGAAGGACGGCGCGCTCTCCAGCGCCCAAATGGATCGAAGCCCGACGCTTCTGGACCCAGACTCACCGCCGAACACCCCCCAGGTGGATACGACAAACTGACTCTGTGAAGGATGGAAAAGGTGAGGTAAGTCAACAGCTACAACAAATATCCTTCAAAAGGCACACACTATCAGCAAACACATTCAGGTCCTGAATTTAAGCTTTATGTAAATGAGCAGCTTCTCACAACAGGTGGAGGATCATCAGTCCGTACGCCACGGCAGTGAGAAGCGAGCCCTGCGCAATTCTCATCAATATTCAAATATACTGCGTAACCAAAATACCAATTACTGTTAACACTTATTCAGACAATCATCCCCTCTGATGTGTGCTGACAGCATGTGTCCCTCACCCGTCCTCCTTCACAGGCACGATGTGTCAAACCCAGGCGCGGTCCTCAGCGTCTCACAAACCAAACGTCACAAGGTCGAGTTCCCGGCAATTCTGCTTGAATCATTCAAGGCTTAAATGCAGAACGCCATCTCATTATCTGCTTCAGCTGAAAGTCTTTAGTTTGCACGTGAGCATCATCCACAGGTGCTGCAAGTCATTAGGCCTGCACGTGAACATCCTCCACAAGTGCAGCCATGATGCTGATGAGGGTGAAGGACTCTTCTGCCAGCACCTTCTCCACAGACAAAAAACCAGTTTGCATACCACCTGGAGAGCAAAGAAAAGAAAACAACACCAAAATGTCCAGCAAACCCCCAACACACAACAAAAACGAAGTTATTGTACTTGGCCCCACAAATCTTAGAAACATGGTGTCTAACCAGATCCTTACTCTGGATGGCATTACCCTGACATCTAGTAATACTGTGAGAAATCTTGGAGTCATTTTTGATTAGGATATGTCCTTCAGTGCGCATATTAAGCAAATATGTAGGACTGCTTTTATACATTTGCGCAATATCTCTAAAATTAGAAAGGTCTTGTCTCAGAGTGATGCTGAAAAACTAATTCATGCATTTATTTCCTCTAGGCTGGACTATTGTAATTCATTATTATCAGGTTGTCCTAAAAGTTCCCTGAAAAGCCTTGTTGTGAGGCTGGGGGTGCCTGGCTGTCTTTTGTTTCTGTCTTTTGTTTTTCCTTCCAGGTGGTACGCATTTAGGACTGAGTGGCTGTGTGGCTGAGTTATCAGGACCTCACCCTGATCACCTGAGGCTGATCAAGTGCAGCTCGTCAGGACTCACAGCTGTGGTGCATCTACACGGATTGGAGCATGGTGGCATTTAAGTCAGGAGTACACAGTGTGTATTTGCCAGAGACTCGACCTTGTGACCAGACGGGTGAGATCGTCGTCTCGAGACCCATCTCATCATCAGTGGATGCAGAGAACGGAGGGGGTGAGGTCTCACGCTCGTCAGCACACTTCCTGAGGTACGTTAGGTTTTGTGACTAACATTTATACAGTCAGTAAATGTGGTGTCCCTCACACCTTATTGTATTGAGCTGTTATGTTAGTCGTTTAATCAGCTTCCACTGCAGTTGAGTTTGTGAACAGGGTGTTCCATGCCTGCAGGGTGGGAAGCTGATTAGTAATTAAGCCAGGAAGTGTTTGCTGTTTGTGAACACCTTTGAGCGGTCTCTCTGTGTGTGGAGTGTGGACTCACATGATGATTTCTTCTTTCACAGACTCGGTTTGTCGCGGCCACCTGGGGGGTGTCGGCGGGGTCCTTGGGTCCGAACAGTTTCTGGCTCCGGACCGTTAGTGCTGCTGGGAGCACACCGTTTCACCACCACGCCAGACCGCGCACTCTTTTGTTATATTTTCCACATCACTGTTATGTAATTAAATTTAGTTATCCTTTGTACCGTGCTCTGCTTATTTCATACTGGGTCCTTCAAACGCTGGTCGGTTCTCCGGGCTGCGTCCGACACATAACAGTAGTCTCTGGCCAAACATCACGGACCCAGCGGTAGCAGAGGCGGTACCGCGCCGGGAAGGCAGCAGCAGACGTTCAGAAGTTATCCGGATCAGTTGCGGGTGCTCTCCGCCCGGATGGTGCGTGTCTGAGAACCCATTACACGAATACTTATTTGAGCTCTCTTGCAGCCGTGTTCCTGTGTTGTGCCTTATCCGTGGGTCGTGGTGGAGTGTGACTGGCGACGGCTTCGCGTCACGCTCCGACCGGATAAGAGGTTTAAACGGGAGCTGCAAGAGTGTGTCTGTAATGGGTGAACGCGCACGGCGGAGCTCTGTGGCACGGGTCGCTGAGCTTCCTGTGTTACAGTTGTAGCCCCGTTTCCCTGGGTGAAGATAACTACTGCGTCTGTTGTGACAGCTCCGGCGTGATTTAGTTGAAACACATTTTGGTTGTGTGTTACACAGAGCTGCTCACAAGAAAAGCAGCATGAATTATTTTCTCTGTTACCAAAGGGGGTTTTTTATTTTCAGCACTTTACCATTACCGTTAAGCTCTTAAGTTGGAACAGGTGTGTTCCATTTGTTTGAGCTTGACGGTATAAATCACTTATTAGTTTTGTGTTGGTTCATTTTTTGTGGGTGTTTTTTGAGTTGGTTTTTGTGTGGGATTTTCTTCACTATTAGTGCTCTGGGGTCGTGACCCTGCAGTCTGTCTGGAGCATAAAAAAGGACCCAAGCAACTTTATGTTAGTCTGTTAATCTTTCTTTTTATTTCTTTTAGTTTCACCTCCCAGGGTTTGATGGGACGGTCCCCTGGGGGGTGATGGGGGGGTAATTGGGTTGTTTTTTCTTTTTTTTGTTTTTGTTATTCCCTCTCTTCTCCTCTGGCTCCAGCCGTGTGAGCCGTACGTGTCGGCGTTGCTGGAGTGGTGCAGTTTGGTTATGCTGGGCATTTCCCAGGTAACCTCTGCACCCGGGAGGGGGGGGGGGGGGGTTGGGGTATTTTTTTTATTCCCTCTCTTCTCCTCTGGCTCCAGCCGTGTGAGCCGTAGGTTGTCGGCGTTGCTGGAGTGGTGCAGTTTGGTTATGCTGGGCGTTTCCCAGGTAACCTCTGCACCTGGGAGGGGGGGGGGGGGGTTTGTTGATTCCCTGTTCCACCTCCGGCTTCAGCGCGCCTTTGAGCCGTCTGCCATCGGCGTGGCTGAGGTTTGGGGCAGTGGAATATACCGCAGCTGGTGGCTGTTTGGAAGTCGGAGGGGTGGCGCCGTTTTGTGCCGTCTGCCATAACCGCTTGTTCCACTCCTCCCGGTGGACTTCTGGGGTATAGTCATTGTTGTGTGATGCTGGACGTGCTTCCAGTTTCCATTGCCGCCGAGGGGGGTGGGACTGGGTTGTTTTGTTTGTTTGTTTGTTTTGTTTTTTCTCTCCTTTTGTTTTCCCCCAGTTTCCGCCTCAGGGTGTGACTGTGGTGTCCTCTGGGGGGGAAAGGGCTGTGGGTCCATCTAGCCATAGACGGCCGGGGCTGGGTCCGTTGGTCATGAGGGGGGGGCGTCTCCTGGGGTTGATGGACGGTCCTCTGGGAGGCGCTGGGAGTCCCCGTGGGTGACTTTGGATCCCAGAGGGACCTCGGCTGTGGTTATTACTCCTGGAGCTGGCGGGATGTCTCTGGGGGGTGTTGGTCCTTACATGTCGTCGGGGGGTGTTAGCGTTTTTGTTTGCAAGTTTTGGGTTTTTCTTTTCTCCTCTTCCCGGGTTTGATGGAACGGTCCTCTGAGGAGGGGGGAGGGGGTGTTAGCGTTTTATTTGCAAGCTTGAGTTTGGGTTTTTTTCTTTTCTCCCCTTCCGGGGTTTGATGGAACGGTCCTCTGGGAGGGGGGGTGTGGTTTGTTGTTTGTGTTTGTCTTTTTGTTTATGACTAATCAGACTTTAAACATGGTTGGACAAAGGCTGACCGCAACAGGTTCAAGAACTCCTGGCCACACCTGTGCACAGTGACTGACAGAAACAAGGGCAAGATGCAGCCAGAGGACAGACGTCAACCGTTCTGTTAGATGGAAGATTCTGTTGGAAGATGAATGCAGATACGGTTTCCAGCCATGGTCCCTGGAGGGGGGTGTTTTCTCCTGGGCCCAGGTTTGTGTGGTCACCAGGAGGCTTCCCGTGAGGGTGGGGTGCTGTTGTGAGGCTGGGGTGCCTGGCTGTCTTTGTTTCTGTCTTTTGTTTTTCCTTCCAGGTGTGTTACCGCATTTAGGACTGAGTGGCTGTGTGGCTGAGTTATCAGGACCTCACCCTGATCACCTGAGGCTGATCAAGTGCAGCTCGTCAGGACTCACAGCTGTGTGCATCTACACGGATTGGAGCATGGGGGCATTTAAGTCTGAGTACACAGTGTGTATTTGCCAGAGACTCGACCTTGTGACCCAGACGGGTGAGATCGTCATCTCGAGAGCCATCTCATCATCAGTGGATGCAGAACGTCCAGGTTGATGCCTGGTCCTGGAAAGAGGAGGGGGTGAGGTCTCACGCTCGTCAGCACACTTCCTGAGGTATGTTAGGGTTTTGTGACTAACATTATACAGTCAGTAAATGTGGTGTCCCTCACACCTTATTGTATTGAGCTGTTATGTTAGTCGTTAATCAGCTTCCACTGCAGTTGAGTTTGTGAACAGGGTGTTCCATGCCTGCAGGGTGGGAAGCTGATTAGTAATTAAGCCAGGAAGTGTTTGCTGTTTGTGAACACCTTTGCGCGGTCTCTCTGTGTGTGGAGTGTGGAACTCACATGATGATTTCTCTTTCACAGACTCGGTGTTGTCCGCGGCCACCTGGGGGTTGTCGGCGGGTCCTTGGGTGTCCGAACCAGTTTCTGGCTCCGGACCGTTAGTGCTGCTGGGAGCACACCGTTTCACCACCACGCCAGACCGCGCACTCTTTTGTTATATTTTCCCACATCACTGTTATGTAATTAAATTTAGTTATCCTTTGTACCATGCCCTGCTTATTCATACTGGGTCCTCAAACGCTGGTCGGTTCTCGGGCTGCGTCCGACACATAACAAGCCTCAGTTTAATTCAAAAGCTGCAGCTAGAGTACTGACGGGAACTAGAAGGAGAGAGCATATTTCACCCATATTGGCCTCTCTTCATTGGCTTCCTGTTAATTCTAGACTAGAATTTAAAATTCTTCTTCTACTTATAAGTTTGAATAATCAGGGTCCCATCTTATCTAGGGGACCTCTTAGTACCATATCACCCAATAGAGCGCTTCGCTCTCAGACTGCAGGCTTACTTGTAGTTCCTAGGGTTTGTAAGAGTAGAATGGGAGGCAAAGCCTTCAGCTTTCAGGCTCCTCTCCTGTGGAACCAGCTCCCAATTCAGATCAGGGAGACAGACACCCTCTCTACTTTTAAGATTAGGCTTAAAACTTTCCTTTTTGCTAAACCCCGTTGGGGTTTTTCTGTAATTATTGTATGGCTTTTGCCTTGCAATATAAGCGCCTTGGGGCAACTGTTGTTGTGATTTGGCGCTATAGATAAAAATAAATTGAACTGAAATTAAAAGATGAGCAGCAGCATTCTGCACCAATTGGAGACGTGCAGAGATGACTGATTAATGCCCGAATAAGGTGCATTACAATAATCAAATCTGGAATTGATGAAAGCATGAATGGCTTGTCTCAACATCACGTCTACTGAGAAAGGCTTTTATTTTAGCCAAAAGGCGAAGTTGGAAAAAAACTAGCTTGACAACAAGTTTATCTGTTGATCAAACCTCAACAGCTGCAAATATCACTCCCAAATTCTTGACAGCTGGTTTACATAGTAGCCAAATCATTTACACAAATCATATGCTTGGTTTCAGTGTGGAAGGTTCCTGGTTCAAACCCCACCACTGCCATATTTCTCCGTGCACTGTTGCATCAGGAAGGGCATCCGGTGTAAAACCTGTGCCAAATCAACATGTAAATTCTCACTGGATCTGCTGTGGTGACCCCGAGTGAAAACAAGGAAGCAGCCAAAGGGACTTACTTTATGTGCAATATATTAATATATAATTTATAATATATATACAGTATTATCGTCATCGTTGTCTGCATCCTTCCATCTCAGGACACGATGGCTGCACCGGGAGAGCGTCAGTGTTGGGTACTGCATATCCTCGTGTGGCTGTGTAGGCCGATGCGGGAGTGACAGTCTCTGTTGCAAGATGGGCAGACATGCGTTGATGGTGCTTGGTCTGCACTGCTCGATTTGCCGATGGTTGTCTTCTTCTTCAGGGAATCACTGCAATCTTCCTCGGCTTTCTTCACACCTTGCTGGACGGCTGCACTCCAGGAACCATGTGAAACTCCAGTGCTTTCCCAGGACTGCACATCGATGCCTGTGCTCTTGAGATCCTGCTTGCAGATTTCTTTGAAGCACAATCTTGGGTGACTGCATGGTCTGGACCAGCACAGATGGTGTTGGCTCAGGAGGGAGAAGACAGAGGGTAGGCCTACATGCTCCAATGTCTCAGTGTTGGGGATTTTGTCCTGCCATTGAATGTCGAGTATACGATTGACTGTGTTTAGCTCATGGCTCACAATGAGGATGCCTGGGGGAGAGTTGGAGCCCTGTCTTCTTGAGGCTGATAGTGAGGCTGAACTCAATGCAGGCATGAGCGAATTGGTCGATCAGTCTCTGAAGGGCTTCCTCTGTGTGTGTTACCAGAGCAACATCGCTGGCGAAGAGGGCCTCTCTGATGGTGACTTCCCTGACCTTGGTCTTGGCTCGGAGTCTTGCCAGGTGGATTAGCATGCCTTTGGATCGTGTGTGTAGGTAGACTCCATCTTCGCTGTTGTTGAAGGCACCGGCCAAAAGCATCGAGAAAAATATCTCAAAAAGGTTTGGGGTGGGAATGCAGCCCCGCTCAACTCCGCTGTTGATGGGGAAAGTCTCTGACATAGCTCCATTGAAGTAGTATGTGCTGTGCATATCTGTGTGGAAGGACAATGATGGAATGCAGCTTCTGGGGGCAGCTGGTCTTCAGTAGTTGGAAAAGTCTGCGTCTGCTGAAAAGGTTGAACGCCTTCGTCAGGTCTATGAAAGCAAGGAAGAGCATCTGATTTTGCCCTTGACCTTTGTCCTGTAGCTGCCTGATGGAGAAGATCATATCGATGGTGGATCTGCCTGCCCTAAACCCACACTGAGACTTGGGGTACACATGTGCTGCCAGGGCTTGCAGTTGAGCGAGAATGGCTCTGGCAAACACTTTTCCAACTGTGCTTAGCAGGGAGATGCCCTGGTAGCTGTTGCAGTCACTGCGGTTGCCCATATTTTTACAGAGAGTCATGATCTTGGCATTGTGCATATCTTGAGGTACAGAGCCCTTCCTCCAGTACAAGCACAGGGCCGATCAGTGCTTCCTTTCCTCGCTTGATCACCTCTGGAGGGATTCCATCTTCTCCTGGGGCTTTGCCAGTGGAGAGACAGTCTATGGCCTTGCTTAGTTCTCCTACTGTTGGCTCCTCATCTAATTCATCCAAGACAGGCAGCTGGCTGATTGAGTCCAGCGCTGCATCTGACTCTGTGTTCTGGGTGTACAACTCTAGGTAGTGCTCTACCCCTATTGCGCCATCTGTTTCTGATCTGTGATATTCTTGCCTGACTTGGTCTTTAGTGCAATGCTCTTGATGGCAGTCGGGCCAGTGGCCTTCTTGATGTCTGTTGCCTTCTTGATGCCGCCTCTGTTGTTGCATTCTGTGTCGGAGTGTATCCTCCGGCTAAGCTTCAGCCAGTAGTCGTTGGTACAGCACTGGGCTGTCTGCTGGCAGTTGTTGCATCCATTGTGGCTGGGAATGGGTTGCTCTCATGTGATAGGCACGCAGCGTACTTTGCCTCCATGACTGACTCCATCTCCTGCCAACTTACCTTGAACCAGTCTTTGTTTAAATGCTCCATTCTCTCAAATGTCTCCAGCATGGAATGGTATCTAGGGCAGACTGCACTTGCTTCCATTTTGAGTCTCCAGATGTGGCATCTCTGCGGCCACTATCCAGTGATGTTTTGAGGGCTCTGAGGAACTCCTGGACTCT
Source organism: Thalassophryne amazonica (assembly GCF_902500255.1). Lineage (NCBI taxonomy): Eukaryota > Metazoa > Chordata > Actinopteri > Batrachoidiformes > Batrachoididae > Thalassophryne > Thalassophryne amazonica. The sequence goes on along the minus strand of NC_047112.1, from coordinate 96,292,649 downwards.
GAGTGGGCATGAGGCTCAGCTGGCAATGATGTGTTGTGTGGGCCGCCAGAAGAGGAGGTACTGCTGGCCCACCACCAGAGGGCGCCCTGCCTGAAGTGCGGGCTTCAGGCACGAGAGGGTGCTGCCGCCATGGACACAGCCGGGGCTGACAGCTGTCACTCATTATCTCATGACAGCTGTCACCCATCTACACTTCATCATACCACTCCATAAAAACCGGACGTCATCTCCACCTCATTGAGATATCATTGACCTGTGAAGGTAATATTCTCAGCCTTAAAACTAACTGTGTCTTAGTCTGAACTCGTTTTACAGCTGTTTTCCTGTGGAGTGCCTTATCTGGGAGATTGGCGTAATCAGCGACGGCTTCGCTTCACACCCCAGCCAGATAAGTGTTTGAGACAGGAGCTGCACGAGTGTGTGTGAGAGGTGGAGGTGGACTCTCCACCATTGTTGCTACTGGGTGTGCACACACCCACATCTTATTGTTTCTGCTCCTCGCCAGCAGTACCAGATCCGACATTCGGAGACGGTGGCCACCTGGGGACTCGGGACTTGGCGGCTCCAGTATTCTCCAGGTTCGGTGGCGGAGGAAATCGTGTGGTTCCTGTTCTTCTCAGGACAGACGTCTTCTATCCTCGAGCCTGCCCACACGTCACCTTTGTGGATTGACTGTTTGCAAAATTCTGTATTCCTCTGTATTGTGGTTGTGCTCATTCACAACAGTAAAGCGTTCATATTCGACTCTTTCATTGTCCGTTCATTTACGCCCCCTGTTGTGGGTCCGTGTCACTACACTCTCCCAACATGATGCATGGGTTACTCTTGGTCTTGGAGTGGTGCGTCTTGTGTAGGATGAGGAGGATCTTGGAGCAGACCAGGATGTGGTCCGTGTTGCGGTTGGCACTGTGCATGCTTATGGTGTTGCACACGCTGTTCAGGTCTTGCTTCCTGGTCAGGATAAGGTCTACCTGGTGCCAGTATTTTGGATCTTGGGTGGCGCCATGATACTTTGTGCCTTTTCTTGTGTTGGAAAAAGGTGATGGTCACTGCTAGCTTGTGTTCTACGAGTCTCTGTCTGTTCTCATTCATTTTTCCAACTCCATGACAGCCGATGACAGATGACAAAAAGCACACACCCTTGCATTGAAATCTCCCGTGATAAGGAGTCCTTCTTTGTTGGTCACACTTTTGACGATCGAGTCAAGGGCATCATTGAATTGGTCCATCTCATCTCTGGCATAGCATAGTGTTGGAGCGTACACAAAGTTGACTACGCCAGTTCCTGTTGTCATTCTCAAGGTCAGGAGTCTCTCGGATCCCCACATCGGAGGTTTGATGGTGGACAACAAGGAGTTATTCACTGTGAAGCTCACACTATGTGCAATATACAATTTATAATATATATATTATATATAATATCATGTGATTACCTTACTACAATCATCTGCACTCCTGTATATATTTATTCATACACTATTGTATATACTGCTATTTGTATGTAGTCATCTATTTATATGTTACTGTACATACCCATCTGGAGATTATCCATCTTCTATTTCTCTGCCTCACTCCTAACTGTACATGTTACTTGATTAGCCCTGAGCATTTAATGCTTTTTTTTGTTTGTTTTGCACTGCTGGTTAAATGTCAACTGCATCTCATTGGCCTTGTACCTGCACTCTGCACAATGACAATAAAGTTTAATTTAATCTAACCTAATTTGGGTGAAATCAATTGGTCAAATTTGAGATCGCCATAGTGTTATTATTTTCATGCCCACAGGTACTATGACTGACTTAAAAATTTTTACTTTGTTCCCTGCTCACTTCAAATCTGTGATAATTTCGACTTTGATGTCATGCATGAATTGCTCATTGTAGAATATTGGAAATGTGAAATGTTCAGTCTAAACACTCAGCTGTTGTAATGCTGGATTCATTAAAAACTATTCTCAACAGCAGAACATATTAGAGACTTAAATTAATGCCACCTTTGCTTTTTTATTGTGCTATTATTGTTTTTATGGCTATTTCAACAAAATGAGGCACCATTATGTTTCTAATGTGACCATTGTCAATGCTGTTTGTGTTGCCATTTTGAGGCAAATATACAGAATGATTATTTATGTTCCAGTGCTCATACTGAACCTTTCTCCAAACCACAAAACTGAACATCTCTCTCTCTCTCTTTATATATATATATATAAAGCGCCTTGGGGCAACTGTTTGTTGTGATTTGGCGCTATATAAATAAAATTGATTTGATTTGAGTTATATTATACTGCCTTCAGAAAGGTAATTCATCAGTGAATAGTTTGACTTTTAGGATTCTGTCTTGAATGTATGTAGGTTCAGTTTTTTTCTTTTGGCAGTGCAAAGTGTGCATTGTTGTAAAAATCCAACAAAAGACTTTCCCATCACCTGCATTATCTTTTTGTTTTTAAATGCTTGCAGCAGCACATGAATGCCTCACTAATGAAGTTATTAGTTTAAGGCACGACGTTCCACACTTTCCACTGCAAAAAGATAGAAAAAAAAAACTTCACAGATCATCAAGATCATCACTCTTCTTTTTCAAGATGATTTCAGGTATCAGCAAGTTGATTTTATTAATGCCTAAGAATAGAGGCCTAAGAATACATCAAGGGCGGATGAAGTGCTTGAAAAATGTGAGGCCGGGACCTTGCATTGACCAGTACCTTTTGAGAGACAGGTCAAGTCAGGCGAGTGAAGCTCAGCGGCAGGACTCAACCCATAGTCCAATGAGCATCAGTACCCCAGAGGCTGAATGTGCCTCAAGCACAACATCAGAGAACCTGGAACCAAGCCACATGCAACCAGCATTGGAGAAGAACATTCAAGGCCACAGACCCCAGATTAAGTGGCCGAAGTCCAACAGCAAGAAAGAGTGGGAAACAATTGATGCCGACCTAATCAAGATCCTTGACGGAACCTGCGGAACGGTGGAGAAGAAACTGGAGAAAATGGGCGATCTGATCTACTTCTACGGAGCCGAAAGGTTTGGAACAAAAGTGACAGGAAAGAAGGATAGGACATCAGTAACCCCTCCTATGTCCAGAAGGCAAAAAGAGATCCAGCTCCTAGTGAGAGAAAGAAGGGAGCTGAGGAAGTGCTGGAAGAAAGCGTCACCAGAAGAGAGAGTGGGCATCGACTTCCTGCAAGTAGACCTGAAGGGGCGCCTGGGAAGATTGCGGAGAGCTGAAAATCTCAGAACTCAACGCAGAAGGAAGGAAAAGGCGAGAACAGCTTTCTACAGAGACCCCTTCAGATTTGTGAAAGGACTTTTCACAAAGGAGAAGAGTGGGTCACTAATGGTGCCCAAGCGGGAGTTAGAAGACCACCTGAAAACAACTCAGACAGCCAAAGGTTTGAACAGCGGGAGATACCACCAGATATGCCACCCATTCCTCAACTGAAAATACCAACTTGACGACAGTCCCCCTAGGTGGGGTGAGGTTGTGGAAGCAGTGAAGAAGGCAAGAGCAGCTTCAGCTCCAGGACCAAACGGAGTTCCATACCGGCTGTATAAAAACTGCGGTTGCTATGGAAACAAATGAAGGTGATGTGGACAAAGCAGACCATCCCAAAGGCATGGCGAAGAGCAGGAGGAGTGCTAATTCCCAAGGAGAAGGATGCCTCAAACATCGGTCAGTTCCGGCAGATTAACCTGCTAAATGTGGAAGGGAAAGTCTTCTTTAGCATTGTTGCTAAAAGATTGACAATGTACCTGAAGGAAAACAACATGATAGACACATCTGTGCAGAAAGCCGGAATACCTGGGTTTTCAGGATGCTTAGAACACACAAGCATGATATGGCACCAGATCCAATTAGCCAGAAGGGAAGGAAGAGATCTGCATGTCCTGTTCCTAGACCTTGCCAACGCCTTTGGATCTGTCCCCCATTCTCTCATCTGGACAGCCTTTGACTTTTTCCACATCCCAAATACCATCACAAACCTGGTGAGGAACTACTTCCAAGATCTTCAATTCTGTATTCAAACAACAGAATACATAACATCGTGGCAATCCTTGGAAGTGGGAATAATGGCTGGCTGTACCATCTCCCCTCTAGCCTTCACCATGGCAATGGAGGTGATCATTCGAGTCTCCAAGTGGGTTGTGGGAGGAGAACGTCTGCAATCTGGACATCGTCTACCCCCCATTCGTGCATACATGGATGATTTGACCACTCTGACCTCGACCGTGGCATGTACAAAACACTTGCTGGGAAAACTTCAGGTCAACATTGAATGGGCACGGATGAAGTTTAAACCCAGTAAATCCAGAAGCATATCCATCATCAAAGGAAAACTTGTGGACCAGAGGTTTCACATCAAGGAGACACCCATTCCGCTGGTATCAGAACTGCCTGTGAAGAGCCTGGGACACTGGTACAATGCCAGCCTCAAAGACTCTGACCAGGCTGACCAGCTGAGGAAAGAAACCATCAAAGGCCTGGCCAGCATTGATAAAACCTTGCTTCCTGGGAAATTAAAATTGTGGTGCCTACAGTTTGGTCTGCTGCCACGCCTGATGTGGCCCCTGACGGTATATGAGATCCCCATGACCAAAGTTGAGAAGCTTGAGAGGACAGTCAGTTCATACATCAAGAAGTGGCTTGGCCTCCCACGGTGCCTCAACTTATTTGGACATGGTGCCCTGGATTTGCCCGTCTCTAGCCTCACAGAGGAGTTCAAATTCACCAAAGTGAGGCTAAATATGACCCTGACCGACTCCCATGATGACCGGATTCAATTGGCCACTCCCAGACTGGCAACTGGGAGGAAATGGATCCCGTCTGAGGGCCAAAGAGCAAGCGAATCTGCTCTCAGGCATGGAGACATCGTAGGCCAGGTGCAGCATGGAAGAGGTGGGGTTGGGCTCGGGACAAGCCGACCCACGTGGCACAAAACAACACCAACCCAGAAGAGAAAGGTGGTCGTGGCCAAAGTGCGGCACCAAGAGGAGGCAGACAGACGCACAAAGGCAGTTTCGCAGTCCAAACAGGGCCAGTGGACTAGCTGGGAATGCCTGGAACAAAGAAAGCTCAGCTGGAGGGATCTCTGGGAAATGGAAGGGAGCCAAATCAGCTTCATCGTCAGAGCCACCTATGACGTTCTTCCAACACCCACAAACCTCAGCCAGTGGTTTGGTGAAGATCTCTCTTGTGTGCTTTGTCAAACCCCTGCAACTCTGAGGCACATCCTCACAGACTGTAAAACCAGCTTAGCCCAGGGCCGCTATACTTGGAGACACAACCAGGTGCTACAACAGCTGGCCATCTCTTTGGAAAGAAGGAGAACCAGCACCAACGCCCTCCCTCCGTCAGTGCCTGGACGCATATCCATCACAACATTTGTAAGAGCAGGACAACTCCCAGCAAAACCTGCAGCGAATATGGAACCACCAACCCTCTTAGACAGTGCCGGGATTGGAGAATGCAGGTTGACTTGGACCAGAGACTTATATTCCCACCTGAGATTGTTACAACTAATCTCAGGCCAGATCTGGTCTTATGGTCAACCTCGCAGAAGTCTGTTTTCATTGTGGAGCTAACTGTACCCTGGGAAGGTGCAGCTGGTGAAGCATATGAGAGGAAATGACTGAAGTACTCCGACTTAACAGCAGACGCCGAACAATGTGGGTGGTGTGCCCAGGTGCTTCCTGTCGAGGTTGGCTGTAGAGGGTTTGTTGCCACATCTACAACCAAGCTGCTTAAGGTAATGGGAGTGAGAGGACAAGCCTTCCAACAAGCTGTCAAGTCACTATCAGGAGCGGCTGAACGGAGCAGCAACTGGATCTGGATGAAAAGAAAGGACTGCAACTGGGCTGCAAGATGACCACCGAGGGGTAAAAGCAGAGGGGGGCAAATCTGGGACACCAGATGTTGCCATTGAGCCCTCTGGAGGTGTTGTGGACCTTTCAACGAAACACCAAAGAAGGAGGGTGCCCACCTGAAGACCCCTGTGAAGCGTTTATCCTCTAGCCCTAACCCCTCACCAAGTGCTGATTAGTTAAGGGATTGTACTACCTAGTCCTATAAGCTCAACAAATGCTGTAACAAAATGAAGTGAAGCTGCTCACAAGAACTGCAGGACATTTTTTGTCTTCTTCAGTTTTAAGTGGTTATCAGTAACAAAAGCTAATTCTATTAAGGTGAAATATCACAAGGTCCATTGTGGTCTTTGAGGTGTAGAAATGGATTTCAGCCCCTTTCACACCAGGCGGACCGTTAGAGTTGCGTAATGCGGCGTACGGACTACACTGAGCTATGCATGTCTACGCGAGTTTTTGCTCCCCTATGCAGCAGTATGCTGAGGGGTACACGAGGCAGATGCACTGGACGCAGAAATTATGCAGTTTTAAGCAAGTCTATACAACATTCTGCTACTGTATGTAATCTAACACAACACTGCGCTACTGTACACCAAGCCTGTGCAATTCTACACAATCCTACACCATGGCGAAAAACTCCTGTTAGGTGTTTTATCAGTACAAACCTGCATTGATAGATTTTATCCATCCCGCTGGACTTTGCTGGCAGTGAAGCTTCAAAACCACAGAAGAAGAGGTGAGCCGGCCAAACTTCCACTTTCAGAGGACATGTCCTCGTCCCACTCCTCATGGACAGATCAACAGCGAGAGAAGAGTCCACATCCACTGTCCACTTCCTCCCCTCCTCACAGACGGATTGCGACCACTGATCGCAGGCTCCGCTTTAACTTTCACCTCCTCAAGTTCTCTCATGATGTGTGCAAGTTAAATAATGTCCATTAACTCCTGCTTGTGGGCCGATCATAGCGAGAGGACATGTCCACCGTCCACTTCGCATGGATGGATCGAACACACCATCTGCGGCTGCAGCTGAACAGCGTTCTTTCACCTCCAAGTTCCTCTCAAGATTGTGGCAAGTTAATTAAAGTCCATTACACCAGGGTGGGCACAGCTACCAAAAAGTAACTTTGATAACTGTAATCAGCTAACTGAAGTTATCTTTTTAATGCTAAACCAATAAACTGCCTAAAAACGTATCGAAGCTACAGATAACCCATAACTTTAAGTTTTGCTTCCATACGCTCTCAGCTACTAAGAAGCAGATTTTGAGTTTAAAAACGCCAAAGCTTCTGATAGAACCAACGGCAATTACAAACCCAAACAGCCAGTGCTTCTGTCTTTGTGCACTCTGCCCCCTGCTGTAGCAAAGTGTCATTTACCCTGACAGGATACAGTGGTCCCGCGATGAGGTAGAGGTCTTGAAATGGAAATCAGGTTTGAATTATGGTTTTGCTTTAAAAATAAAATGATTCCAGCTAGAATAACTACATTCATGTAACCTCTTAAAATGTACAAAGTGATATATAACATATCTGTTCATTTTAAAATACTGCACTAATTCTGAAGATTTGAACATTAACACACAGATCCCAAAGGGGATTATGGGTAACTAAGCCTCCGATTATACTCATCGGTTGATTCATTCATTCTATGTAAAAACCAACACAAGTGAATCAATGTAACGTGTTGGTGTTTACAAATAAATGTGCGTTTGTAAAATATGTCATTTTTTTTCATTTGTAGAAAAAAAAAGAAACAAATTTTCAAGATCTTGCTAGACAACGCCTAAGCGCATGTGTGATGACATCACAACTCTATCCAGTTAGGGAGACAAGGTTTCTTTCAATAACAAAAAACTTTCTCCTGTGTTGGAATTGTGTGGCGATAGGGATCACCTTTTGAATGATTGAATAACGATGTCAGTCGTACAAGAAATCAAATAATAGTTGAAAACATGTTCGGTGCGGTGTCATAATGCATCAATCAGTCGCTGCGTGAGGCGTCATAACATCCGATCAGTTAGCGGCTCGGTGCGGTGTTATAACAGATCAATCAGTGGCTCCGTGAGGTGTCATAACATCAAGCCTGGTTCACATGGCAAGATAATTAGGCCGACATTGGACCCGATCTTCCCTTTCCGATAATCGTAAGGATGCCCCGACAATCGTGATGACGCTAAATGTAATCTTATCAGATATTCCTGCCGTGTGTGGTGTGTTAAGAAGGATGTGAGGAGCTAAATGTAACATGCAGCCAATCAGAATGCGAGGTGTCTGACCTGGGAATGTTCGTGTGTGAAATCTGTTTGTGTGTGTTGTTTTTACCGTGTGGCTGACACCACACACTGTACAACTAAACCTGTCAGATCTATGATTTGTTTTTATCTCCACGTGTGTGGTCTCTCAGGTTTTGGAAACCTACAGATAATTTTAAAATCCTGCGGTCGACAACACTGTGATATAACCAGTTGCCAGTAGATGGCAATGTTCTATGCATTTTGATGCTGGTTATATCACACAGCCTGAATCACAATTTTGGCTTTTAGAAAAGCAGCTTCTTCTGGCATTTTTACATAAAACAAACACAATAACAATGTCTATAAACCCAGAGAATATATTAATGAGAGTTTTAGGCACAATATACAAAGAGTTTAATGCTGTTGTCCGTGTGGAGCCTGATCAGAGCGTCTCAAATGCATTTCTCCTGTCGAGAACTTTTACCCATAATGTACTCTGCACAAACCATGTCCACACTAAAACCTTCAAAATTAGTGCATTACTTTAAAACAAAAAAATATATCTGATATTTTCACTTTATAAAACTTCAGATATGACGTTAATTTAATAACTTGTCTGAAATTAGTTTGGTTAAAATTCTAACCATAAGTTAAAACTCTATGCCTCTGGATAAGTGGGTGCTATCGCCAGCGTATTAGTATGGGTCAAAAGAAATGATTTTTTTTTCTTTTCTATGACCACTTCTCCTTTGCCTGTAGAGGACAGAGTGGTTTATTCTGGAAGCAGCTCTTCTCTGTTTGTAGAGGATAGAACTGAGCATCTTACTACAAAAACTACATCTGCAAAAATGTTAGCAGTCTAAAAATGATTGGACCAAAACTTATCGGAAGATAATTGGTCCGATGATTGTTTCAAAGTTATCTGAAAAGCTAATCCGATAATGAAAACATTGTCGTGCTAATTAACAGTTAGCAGATTAGCGGAACTGTGCCAACCACTGATTAACACTGGCAGACTCAGAGATTTCTGTTCCTGCTGCCTGGCCCTCCTCTTTGCAAACATGTTAATTTCCTCTCCATATGCTAACATTTGGAGAGAATTAACATGCAGCTCAAGTGAACCTGTCTGGGCACATTCAAAAGAAACAATAGGACTACATTCCTCTGTCATGTCTGATTGAGCCTGAATGCAAAAGTATTATTCCAGGATTAGCAGCCCCCCCCCCCCCCCCCCCCCAACAAAAAAACATTTCATCTTGGAATAACAACAAACAGAAGGTATAATGTCAGGAAGAACACAAAATGTTATTTCTCCCAAAGAAAAGGCTTGTTACTATACAAGCACACAAATGTAACATACAGTTGTCATAACTAGCAATTTTCACATTCCCAAGGTGCGCCTTTCCTACATTTGCCACAGGTGTATTTTTGGTAGTGTACACAACGTTCAGTGCTTCTGTTATTATTGCAGAGTATGCGCACCTGGCACTGTCTTTTTCTTCTGAGAAACTCTCATCTCACAACGCTGCTGTTTGCGCTCTTCCCTTAGTGCCTTTTCCTCCAAATGTCTGTTTTGAAGTTCCTCGGCTAGCTCCAGCCTGAACAATTGATAACTTCCTTTTGATCCTGCACATGCTGTGTATAAAACATGTGCATTTGTGGCAGCCAGGTCCAACAGGTTCTAAATCCATCTGTGTGTCCATGCAGTCGGTACACAGTAAAATCACCAGTGTAAAACTAACACTGACAGTGTTAAATTACCACTGCCAGTGTACATATGATCCTACTTTGGTCAGAGTGGGACCATATGTTCACTGTCAGTGTTAATTTAACACTGGTGATTTTACTGTGTATTGTCATGGAGCCAAGCTTCTCCTCCTGCATGAGGTTCTCTCTCTCTCTCTCTCTCTCTCTCTCTCTCTCTCTCTCTCTCTCTCTCTCCCTCCCCCTGTGCGCAATTTACGCATTTCTGTGTACTAGATATGCAGCACAATGCAACTCTATGCCAGCCTGGTGTAAAAGGGGCTTTAATGTTCATACTAGATTATAGAAGAAATGCAAAGTTGGACAGGAGTCAAATCTGTGAAAAGGGTCAAACCCCTATCAAGGAGAGTGGTTCTGGAGCAGAGGCTGTGTGTGGAGCCGAGGACGACCAGATCTAACTGGCATTGCTCCACTTCCCACACAAGTTCCGGCTCCTCCCCCCACAGCGAAGTGGGAGGAGGAGCCCCCCAGAGCTAGCCCCCAGAGCTAGCCCCTGCCTGTCTGGTCCACCAAGGTCCTTGACTTTCACTGCCACCTATGGGACAGTGCACCCAACACCAGCGGTTCCCTCTGCGGGTGGTGAGCCCACAGGGTGGAGATGAAAGGTCCATGTTGCCTTTTCGGGCTGTGCCCGACTGGGCTCTATGGCAAGCCCAGCCACTAGTCGCTTGCTGACGGATGGGCTTCCTCCGGGCCAGGTCACATTTTCTGTGCCTCATTCTGTCATGGTGTCATGTGAACCATTCTTAGTCTGGCCTCTTGCTTGAGACCAATTTGCCATGGGAGACCCTACCAGGAACACAAATGCTCCAGACAACACAGCTCTCAAGTTCATAGCAGCGCACAAACCTCTCCACCATGATAAGATGTGGGTTCCGTCCTGGTCATGGAACAACCGACCAGCTCTTCACTATCACAAGGATCCTGGAGGGTGTCTGGGAGTATGCCCATCCAGTCTACATGTGTTCTGTAGACTTGGAGAAGGTGTATGATCGGGTACCCCAGGAGATACTGCGGGAGGTGCTGCGGGAGTATGGAGTGAAGGGGTCCCTTCTCAGGGCCATCCAATCTCTGTACTCACAAAGCACGAGCTGTGTTTGGGTGCTCAGCAGTAAGTGTGACTCCTTTCCAGTGGGGATTGGCCTCCGCCAAGGCTGTGCCTTGTCACCCATCCTGTTTGTGATATGCATGGACAGGATATCGAGGCATAGCCGGGGCGAAGAGGGTTTCCGGTTTGGTGGGCTCAGGGTCTCATCACTGCTTTTTGCTGATGATGTGGTCCTGTTGGCCTCATCAGCCTGTGACCTCCAACACTCAATGTATCGGTTTGCAGCTGAGTGTGAAGTGGCTGGGATGATGATCAGCACCTCTAAATCTGAGGCTATGGTTCTCAGCAGGAAACCGATGGATTGCCTACTCAGGGTAGGGAATGCGGTCTTGCCCCAAGTGAAGGAGTTCAAGTACCTCTGGGTCTTGTTCACGAGTGAGGGGACAATGGAGTGTGAGATTGGCCAGAGAATTGCGCAGCAGGGGTGTGTATTGCATTCACTCTACTGTACTGTTGTTATGAAAAGGGAGCTGAGCCAAAAGGGGAAGCTCTTGATCTACTGGTCAGTCTTCGTTCCTACTCTCACCTATGGTCATGAGAGTTGGGTCATGACAGAAAGAACTAGTTCGCCGGAACAAGCAGCCAAAATGGGCTTCCTTAGGAGGGTGGCTGGTGTCTCCCTTAGAGATAGGGTGAGAAGCTTGGTCATACGTGGGGAGCTCGGAGTAGAGCCGCTGCTCCTTCGCATTGAAAGAAGCCAACTGAGATGGTTCGGGCATCTGGTAAGGATGCCCCCTGGGTGCTTTCCTAGGGAGGTGTTCCAGGCACGTTCACCTGTGAGGAGACCCCGGGGAAGACTCAGGACTAGGTGGAGAGATTATATCTCCACACTGGCCTGGGAACGCCTTGGGATCCCCAGTCAGAGGTGGTCAATGTGGCCTGGGAAAGCAAAGTCTGGGGTCGCCTGCTGGAGCTGTTGCCCCTGCGACCCGATCCTGGTTTAGCGGTTGAAGATGAGTGAGTGATGAGTCATTCATGAAGGGCCTAAATTTTTGTTTTATGTAAAAATGTACACAAACACCATCACTCTTGCAAACAAAAAAAAAGCCCCTCTGTGTGGTGATTTCCTAACCGTGCACAGTAAGGATTGTATTTTTCAAAGGTGCAAAACAGTCTGTATTGTCTATTTAACACATTTTCCTTCATGAATATCGAAGTTGGGATGTGTCCGTCTGAGTGCATAAAATTGTCAGTGTCGAGCATGCAAATAGGTGAGGTGCACGCAACAGGATTTATCAAGACTAAAAGCAATTTCAGAGGCATCTGTAATTTTGCATACTTGAAAACTTGGTGCTAACCTTTGCATTGTTGTGCCATTAATGCAGACATGCATATATCTGACTCAAACACATCCCCCCTGAGCTGTTTGTGAACCATTTCTTTATTTTAACTTAGTCTTCTTTAATACAGACCATGTAGCTCAGTGGATGAGGCGCTGCCAATTTGTAGGCCTGGGTTCGAAGACCTGCTCACACTCCCTGTCTTTGTCCTTGGACTTACATTTTTTTAGTCCAGCTAACTGGAAATGACAGTTTCGAAACTGCATTGAACTGACGTTCTGACCAGGGGGCATTGTAGACTCTCATCTCCTTGACATTACAGAATCCGGAGATAAGCACCAGCACCAAAGGACCACAGGGTCTTCTTTAAAACTGAAAACGCCATACTTAAATAATTAAATGTGAGAATGATCATTTCTTTGAAAGTAATACAAGCAGAAAGTCCTATGTGTCTGTCCAGCACCACATACGAGAGCTGACTGGGTTCAGCACTACAGACTTTGGTCAGGACCATCGACAGCTCCATGGACAGCATGGAGACAACAGCCACTTATATTATGTATTATTCAAGATACAAGTTTTCTTTACTGTCATTGCACACTGTAAAAGGTACAAAGTGGAACAAAATTTCATTGTCACTGTCTCTACGCAAAAACAAAGATGAATAAAATAAAATAGCAAATATATAGAAAAAACAGACATACTATGTGTGCAAATTGTAGGGTGGAAAGATGAATATATGAAATAACAGATATACTATAAATACTATGAAGAACAGAATATACTAAAAAACATATGCATAATATATTAAATAACAGGTACAGTACAATAAATATTATAAATACTGGAATGTGCTACTAAAGGTGTAAAAGCAGTGCAAACAGTTAAAAATGTAAACAGTACACAATTATGGGGGAGGGATGGAGGCGGGGGATTGTTATTGACAGTTCAGGAGTCTTATTGTAGTGGGGATGAAGCTTTTGAAGAACCTGGATGTTCTGCTCCAAATGCCCCGATAACGTCAGCCTGAAGGAAGAAGGCAGAACAGTACGTGGTTGGGATCGGTGGGGTCTGCAAAGATTTTTGTGGCTGTTGACAGGTAGCGATTGTGGGCAATGTCCTTGATGGGAGTGAGGGGAGTGCCAATGACCTCCTCAGTGGCTCTCACAACTCTGCATGGCCTTACGGCCCATAGCAGTGTACTCTCATGCCAGATAGAGATGCAGTTTGGTAGGATGCTCTCAACCGTGGCCCTGTAGAATGTGGTGAGGATGTAAGAAGGAAGGTGAGCTCTCCTGAGCTGTCTTTCTTGGTCAGAGAGGATGTGTGCCAGGTCCAGGTGAAGTGCCTGGAGATGTGCACCCACAGGAACTTGGTGCTCTGGATGATCTCTGCAGAAGCACCTCCTATGGAGAGGGGCGTGTGGGCGTTCTGGTTCCTCCTGAAACCAACAATGAACTCATTTGTCTTGTCAGCATTCAGGTCCAGGTTCTTATTGGTGCACCAGCTCACCAGATGTTCCACCTCCTCCCTTTATGCCAACTCCTCATTGTTCTGAATCAAACCCACCACTGTTGTGTCATCTGCATACTTTATGATGTGGTTGGTATCAGTGCGATCACCACAGTCATGGGTCATCAGACTGAAGAGCAGCGGGCTTAACACACAGCCCTGAGGAGAGGCGATGTTCAGCCAGATGATGTTGGAGGAGTTGCTTTCCACCTGTATGGGTGCACAAGGGTCTGAGTCTGAGGTCTGAGTACCCACCTGTGTAAACACGTGGGTACTCAGACCTATTGGGGCCTGTTTGCCCAGCAGGTGTTGGGGGATTATAGTGTTGAATGGGGAGCTGAACAACATTCAGACATATTAGAGTGATGTGGATGAGAGTCTACTTTAACTCCTCAATGGATTGGTACACCTCAGATACGCCTGACATAAGTGGGTTCACTATATGTACACTCTTCTTCTACACATGGATACATATTATGCCACAACAACCAAACTGACTTGAAAACAAAAAATGAACACAAAAGAAAAAACTGTGTCCTTTGCATCCCACGCCTGACCTTGTACTCACGTTATTCGCTGTGTAAACAACATACCCAAAATGCAATTGTACTATGTTCTTTGCACAGTTGATCATCAAGAGCATCACTAACCTTGTTCAGCACAATGACTGCCTCTTGGGCTCGTCCACTGATATTGAATATTTCAGCATCTTCAGCATCCGTGATACTGAACTCCAGCTGTGCGTTTTCTCCCACATCAGGATCAGAGGCAGTGAGGCGGCCCAGCTCCACACCTGGTGCTGCTAACTCTGAGATAGAGAACGACCATGCACCTGCATCGTGCACATCCGAAAACAATACAAAAGCACATAATGAGAGAAACTGTCAGCTGTCAACATAACATACGGGCTCCTACAGGTGTGCAAGTTTGTATTTGTATTCTGTTGTGCTGTGAATAATAATTTAAACCCGTGCTGAATTTTAAATCCTTCCCTTGCAAATCATTTTGATTGCTTCCTCTACATTTTCATCCACTTGTCTAAACACAAGCGATTATCAGTTGCACAAACACGAGCACACATCTTTAAAGCTTTTAATTACTAACTGATATTTGCCTGCAGCCTACAGCTCACAAATCAACACCTGCATTTGTTCATTTAGAAACAAAAGCTTTGTTCCATCGTTTGTTTTTTGGTGCTGCGGTCATGTTATGGTTTGGCTTGGATTATAGTTGGGACACTTAGCAGGCCTGAAAGGGAGGTCAGTGATCTGTAGTAGGTCATGTCATTTTTGTGGCATTACAGGAGGACCTCTGCATCGCTACACGACCGTGAAGCAGCGCAGTGAAGACCTTTGCTTGAAACAGAGAGGCTGTTCTTTGATGGCACACAGGCTGTTAATCATTCAGTGCCTCTGCATTATAAAGAGTATTTTTACTTCCAAAAAAAAAAAAAAATCCACTGCTTTCAAAGAGCATACCAAATAAGTTGTTTGTTTAAATAGTGAAATTACTGTCAAACAGGAAGTCATGAGCACAACTACGCTAGAGCAGGAGAAAAAATGAATCTATAAAGTGTAATTCAACATGATGT
This sequence comes from Thalassophryne amazonica, assembly GCF_902500255.1. Taxonomy (NCBI): domain Eukaryota; kingdom Metazoa; phylum Chordata; class Actinopteri; order Batrachoidiformes; family Batrachoididae; genus Thalassophryne; species Thalassophryne amazonica. The sequence continues at coordinate 96,277,299 of NC_047112.1, read as the reverse complement.
GTAGTCTCTTTTGAATTTCCTTAAAGATGACTAAATTTGCTACCAGCATTATTTGTGGACTATCTCAGAATTCCAGCTCCATTAATTGTATTGCTGGTAAAGTATTTTTTGTAGGGGGATTCCATAGAAAATATGAGTTCACTCTGTGAGATACTACAGATGACATGAAAGAGGAAGAGCATGTGTGTTGGGAAAGTGTAAGTACATGGACCCACAACAGGGGGCGCAAATGAACGGACAATGGAATAGGTCAAATAACAACACTTTACTGTTGCGAACGTGCACAACAAATACAACAAATTACAACAATGGACAAAAGTCCATTCACAATGGTGTCGTGTGGGCAGGCTCGAAGATAGGAGACACCTCTCCAAAGTAGAACCGGAACCATACGGTTTCCTCCGCCACAGGACCCCGGGAATACTGGAGCCGCCAAGTTCCGAACTCCCAGGTGGCCACTGCCTCCGCGTGTCGGACCTGGTACTGCTGGGGAGGAACAAGAACACAATTAAACATGGGCGCGTCTGCACCCAGCAACCTGCACGGCAGGGAAGCTACCTACACCTCTCGTTGGAGAAAAAAGTCTGCAACCACTCACAAAAATCACAAAGGTTAGTCAGCTGAGATTATTACCTTCCAGGTAGAACGATATCTCGGCAAAGAGGTGGAGACGTCGTCCTGCTGATATACCCCTGCCGATCAGATGATTGGTAACAGTTGTTGCCGGTGATGTGTGACAGCTGTCACCCTGGCTGCTCCTGTGAGGCGGCTGCGCCCTCTGGTGCCTGGAGCCCGCACTCCAGACAGGGCGCCTTCTGGTGGTGGGCCAGCAGTACCTCCTCTTCTGGCGGCCCACACAACAGGACCCCCCCCTCAACGGGCGCCTCCTGGCGCCCGACCAGGCTTGTCCGGGTGGCGGCGGTAGAAATCGGCCAGGAGGGCCGGGTCCAGGATGAAGCTCTTCTTCACCCAGGAGCGTTCCTCAGGTCCGTACCCCTCCCAGTCCACCAAATACTGGAAGCCCCGGCCCATCCTACGGACATCCAAAAGCTGGCGTACAGTCCAAGCCGGCTCGCCATCGATGATCCGGGCAGGAGGTGGTGCCGGGCCCGGAGTACAGAGGGGTGAGGTGTGATGTGGTTTAATCCGGGACACGTGAAATACAGGATGGATCCGCAGTGAGGCTGGCAGCTGAAGCCTCACTGCGGCTGGACTGATGACCTTCTGGATCTTGAAAGGGCCGATGTAACGGTCCTGTAACTTAGGGGAGTCTACTTTGAGGGGGATGTCTCTGGTGGATAACCACACCTCCTGCCCTGGCCGATACGCAGGGGCCGTGGTCCGCCGACGGTCTACATGGGCCTTTGACCTCATCCGGGCCCTCAGCAAGGCAGAATGGGCGGCACGCCACACCCGACGGCACTTCCGTAGGTGGGCCTGGACCGAGGGCACACCGACCTCTCCCTCAACCACTGGAAACAAAGGAGGTTGGTACCCCAGACATACCTCGAAAGGGGAGAGGCCGGTGGCTGACGACACCTGGCTGTTATGGGCATACTCGATCCAGGCCAGATGGGTACTCCAGGCCGCCGGGTGCGTGGCTGTCACGCAACGCAGGGCCTGCTCCATCTCTTGATTGGCCCGTTCTGCTTGCCCGTTGGTCTGGGGATGGTACCCGGATGAGAGACTCACCGTGGCCCCCAGTTCCTGGCAGAAGCTCCTCCAGACGTGCGAGGAGAACTGGGGACCACGATCGGAGACGATGTCTGTTGGGATCCCATGCAGCCGGATGACGTGGTGAACCAGGAGGTTCGCTGTCTCCTGGGCCGTCGGGAGCTTCGGGAGGGCCACGAAGTGGGCCGCCTTGGAGAATCGGTCCACTATCGTGAGGATGGTGGTGTTGCCCTGGGACGGCGGGAGGCCCGTGACAAAATCCAGGCCGATGTGGGACCAGGGCGATGGGGCATGGGCAGCGGCTGGAACAGACCCGAAGCCCTGCGATGGTCAGCCTTGCCCCTGGCGCAGGTGGTGCAGGCCTGGATATAATCCCGGACGTCGGCCTCTAGGGACGCCCACCAGAAACGCTGCCGGACAACTGCCACGGTTCTTCGCACCCCTGAATGACAGGAGAGCTTAGAGCCGTGACAGAAGTCCAGGACTGCAGCCCTAGCTTCTGGTGGGACGTATAGTCTGTTCTTCGGCCCAGTTCCAGGGTCCGGGCTTCGTGCCAGGGCCTCCCGGACGGTTCTCTCTACGTCCCAGGTGAGGGTGGCCACGATAGTGGACTCCGGGATGATGGGTTCCGGTGGATCCGACAACTCCGTTTTGACTTCATCTTCATGTACCCGGGACAAGGCATCCGATCTCTGGTTCTTAGTCCCGGGACGGTAGGTGATCCGGAAGTCAAAATGGCTGAAGAACAGTGACCAGCGGGCTTGCCTGGGATTCAGCCGCTTGGCGGTCCTGATATACTCCAGGTTCCGGTGGTCAGTGAAAACCGTGAATGGCACGGACGTTCCCTCCAACAGATGTCTCCACTCTTCAAGAGCCTCTTTCACCACAAGGAGTTCTCGATTGCCGACGTCATAGTTCCGTTCGGCCGGGGTCAACCTGCGTGAGAAATAGGCACACGGGTGAAGGACCTTATCGGTCTTCCCGCTCTGGGAAAGCACAGCTCCTATCCCTGAGTCTGAGGCGTCCACTTCAACCACTAACTGGCGACTAGGATCGTGCTGCACCAGAACGGGTGCAGATGAGAAGCGCCGTTTCAACTCCTTGAATGCGGCATCGCAACGATCCGACCAGGTGAAGGGGACTTTTGGTGAGGTCAGGGCTGTCAGGGGGCTAACTACCTGACTGTAGCCCTTAATGAACCTCCTGTAGAAATTAGCAAAGCCGAGGAACTGTTGCAGCTTCCTACGGCTAGTGGGTTGGGGCCAGTCTCTCACCGCCGCAACCTTGGCCGGATCAGGAGCGACGGAGTTGGGGGAGATGATAAACCCCAGGAAGGACAAAGAGGTGCGGTGAAACTCACACTTCTCGCCCTTCACAAACAGCCGGTTCTCCAACAACCGCTGCAGGACCTGACGTACATGCCGGACATGAGTCTCAGAATCCGGAGAAAAGATGAGTATATCGTCTAGATATACGAAGACGAATCGGTGCAGGAAATCCCGCAAGACATCATTAACCAAAGCTTGGAACGTCGCGGGGGCGTTTGTGAGGCCGAACGGCATGACCAGGTACTCAAAGTGACCTAAGGGGGTGTTAAATGCCGTCTTCCACTCGTCTCCCTTCCGGATCCGAACCAGGTGATACGCATTTCTAAGATCCAATTTAGTAAATATTCGGGCTCCATGCAGGGGCGTGAACACTGAATCCAACAGGGGCAACGGGTATCGATTGCGAACCGTGATTTCGTTCAGCCCCCTGTAATCAATGCATGGACGAAGTCCGCCATCTTTTTTACCCACAAAAAAAAAAACCTGCACCCATCGGGGAGGTGGAATTCCGGATCAACCCGGCGGCTAAAGAGTCCCGGATGTAGGTCTCCATTGATTCGCGCTCAGGTCGGGAGAGGTTGTACAGCCTGCTGGACGGGAACTCACCGCCTGGAACCAAATCAATGGCACAATCATACGGACGGTGGGGGGGAAGGGTGAGTGCCAGATCCTTACTGAACACATCCACAAGGTCGTGGTACTCCACCGGCATCGTCCCTAGATTGGGCGGGACTCTGACCTCCTCCTTAGCCTGGGAACCGGGAGGAACCGAGGAACCTAAACATACCCGATGGCAGGTCTCGCTCCACTGAACCACTACCCCGGACGGCCAATCGATCCGGGGATTGTGTTTCAACATCCAGGGGAACCCTAAAATCACACGGGAGGTAGCAGGTGTCACAAAAAACTCGATCTCCTCCCGGTGATTTCCTGACACCACCAGAGTTACAGGTGGTGTCTTATGCGTGATTGGAGGGAGTAGGGAGCCATCTAGTGCCCGCACCTGCACAGGCGAGGTAAGCGCCACCAGAGGGAACCCTACCTCCCTGGCCCATCTGCTGTCTAACAGATTCCCTTCAGAGCCCGTGTCCACCAGTGCTGGGGCCTTCAGGGTTAAATCCTCATAAAGGATTGTAACTGGGAGTCGTGTGGCAATGTGGGTGTGTCCCACGTGAATGTCTCGGCCCACCCCTAGCCCAGTTTCTAGGGGCGGGCGTTGGCGTTTAACCGCTCGGGGCAGTCTCTTACCTGATGCTCTATCGAGCCACAAACAAAACACGCTCCGCGGGCCAGCCTCCTCTGTCTATCTGGTGCCCTAAATGTGGCCCTGCTCGTGTCCATAGCTTCGTCAGCAGGGGGAGCTGTAACCGCCCGGAGCGCAGGGGCCGTGGAGCGTGGGGAGGGTGGAGCGCGGTCGGAATCGGAAGGGAGAGGGACGGCGCGTGCCCGGCCACGCCCTTCGTCTCGTTCCCAATGGCGTTCTTCTAACCGATTGTCTAATCGTATGACGAGATCAATAAGCCCATCTAAATCCCGCGGTTCGTCCTTAGCCACCAGGTGCTCCTTTAGAACCAATGACAGTCCGTTTACAAAGGCGGCGCGGAGGGCAGTGCTATTCCAGCCGGACCTCGCAGCCGCAATGCGGAAGTCGACTGCATAGGCAGCTGCGCTCCGGCGCCCCTGTCTCATTGACAGCAGCACGGCTGAAGCGGTCTCTCCTCTATTTGGGTGATCGAACACTGTTCTGAACTCCCTCACAAACCCATCATATGTCTGAAGGAGCCGTGAATTCTGCTCCCAGAGCGCTGTAGCCCAAGCGCGTGCCTCACCGCGAAGCAGGTTTATTACATAAGCTATCTTGCTAGAATCAGTCGCGTACATGACAGGACGTTGTGCGAAGACGAGCGAACACTGCATAAGGAAGTCCGCGCACGTCTCCACACAACCTCCGTACGGCTCTGGAGGGCTTATGTATGCTTCCGGGGAAGGTGGACGGGGTCGTTGAACGACCAGTGGAACGTCATTGTTTCGCACAGGGTCAACAGGAGGGAGAGCCGCAGCAGCGCCCTGAGGGCGCGCCTCCACCTGTGCGGCGAGAGCCTCCACCCTGCGGTTAAGGAGGACGTTCTGCTCGGTCATTAAATCCAACCGAGCCGTGAAAACGGTGAGGATCCGCTGCAACTCACCGATCATTCCTCCTGCGGGCGCCTGTGCGCCCTGTTCTTCCATTGGCCGTTCAACAGCCGGTTGACGCCCCTCGGGATCCATGACGTTGGCCGAGATATCCTGTTGGGAAAGTGTAAGTACACGGACCCACAACAGGGGGCGCAAATGAACGGACAATGGAATAGGTCAAATAACAACACTTTACTGTTGCGAACGTGCACAACAAATACAACAAATTACAACAATGGACAAAAGTCAATTCACAATGGTGTCGTGTGGGCAGGCTCGAAGATAGGAGACGCCTCTCCAAAGTAGAACCGGAACCATACGGTTTCCTCCGCCACAGGACCCCGGGAATACTGGAGCCGCCAAGTTCCGAACTCCCAGGTGGCCACTGCCTCCGCGTGTCGGACCTGGTACTGCTGGCGAGGAACAAGAACACAATTAAACGTGGGCGCGTCTGCACCCAGCAACCTGCATGGCAGGGAAGCTACCTCCACCTCTCGTTGGAGAAAAAAGTCTGCAATCACTCACAAAAATCACAAAGGTTAGTCAGCTGAGATTATTACCTTCCAGGTAGAACGATATCTCGGCAAAGAGGTGGAGACGTCGTCCTGCTGATATACCCCTGCCGATCAGATGATTGGTAACAGTTGTTGCCGGTGATGTGTGACAGCTGTCACCCTGGCTGCTCCTGTGAGGCGGCTGCGCCCTCTGGTGCCTGGAGCCCGCACTCCAGACAGGGCGCCCTCTGGTGGTGGGCCAGCAGTACCTCCTCTTCTGGCGGCCCACACAACAATGTGTGCATGTGTGTATGTGCAAGGGCAAACGTTTATGCCTCATTGAAGGGAACTGGGAATTCAGAGTTTCCTAATTTCAGTTTGAGAGAAAACAAACATAGAGACTCAAAAATATAACATGTTAATCTCTCCGCAGACTCATTGTCACTGTAACAAACATTAAGGCCCCTTCACACATAACACGAAATAGAGTGAAAGAAGCAGAAAACGGCTGAAAATCTGCAAACAAAAAATGAAATGGGGAACCACAAAACATTCCACCTGCTGTCGGAAGGGACACACAGTCAGACAGGTGTGCACGATATGTGGCAGCGGTTCCAGGTGCCACATATCCATCCATTGCGCCACTGCTGTGTGTGTGTGTGTGTGTGTGGGGACCCCCTCCCCCCAAAAAGCAGCAATTTCTAATATATTTTTATCAAGCGGACAATACAAGTATGATCCTTCTGTTCCTCTGTATATGACCTATGGTCGTAGATGTCAAGTTATGAAATGACATGAATGAAGCAGTGCACTCTTATCATGTCTACATCTGCTGGGCCAGCATGTCCAGCCAGTCCTGCGTGCGTGTCCAGTCAGCCAGTGTGTCAAGCTGGGCCCGCATGTCCAGCGAGCGGTGCGATGAAGGACACTGCTTCATGTGGACCATACCGTGGGTGACGTGACATTCAGATTGCCAGCTGAGTGTACACATGATTAGACGGTCCTTTCTGCTGGCACAGCATGCCAATGTGTGCGCTGTGCAGTCGCTCCAATGCGTTGCAAAGGCGATATATGTTTTTATGTATTTCCAAGTGTGGACAGCATGCACACGCACATGCCTCATGGTGGAGAGTTGTAAGCTGTTAGCTGTATTCTAACCCACATGGGCTAAAATTCTAAATTCCTACAATTATTTTATTAAGATAAGATAAGATAAGATCAATTTTATTCATCCCAAAGGAAATTATTTTCCCAGAGTACAGAAACAGTATACAGAGAACTATGTTGTTTTGTTTTTTACAATAAGTGCAACACATTTATGTGAAAGGATTGGAAGACATTTTCACAAGATGTTTGACAATAGTGCACATAACTCTGAGTCACTGAATAACTCTGGATAACTTTCATTATCATTATTATTATTATTATTATTGTTGTTCATTCTGTATTCATCCTGCAGAAGGGGAGGAATTATACAGCCTGATTGCGACAGGTAGGAAAGACCTCCGGTGGCATTCTGTGGTGCACCTCGGTGGTCTCTGTCTATGACTGAAGGTGCTCTTACAGGACATCAGTCTGACAAGCAGGGGGTGGGAGGTGTTGTCCAAGATGCTGCGCAGTTTCCTCAACATCCTCCTCTCTGACACCTCCACCAGAGACTCCAATTCAACCCCCTGCACAGAGCCAGCTCTTCGGATGAGCTTGTTGAAATATTTGCAATATAACATTGTGAATCTCGTACAAGTATTCAAACTGTAAACACAAAATCAAAAGGGACTACACCTTTAAGATGAATGGATGAAAAAGAAAGACCTTCAGGAAGGTGCACTCGGGAAGACAAGATGGAGAGATGGAGAGATGTTATAAACAGAAATGCAGTATACAGTATGTCTCAGTTTTAGACACATTCTGCAGTGATTTTACTCTCTATTGAAGCAGAAAGCACTGAACTTTAGGATGAAATATTAATATAATGGAAGAGGAAAAAGCCCAGATAAGAAAAAAGGATATGTTCTTTCACTCTTCCATGTCGAGCCGCAGTCCATTTGGTTTTCAGAGACCAAATCGAAGCATTTATACAACCAGTAATGCTGTTATCTTGACAGCGATGTGCCAGTTTAATTGACGTGGTGAAGGATGATTATCAGAGTGCATAAAATCAAAGCGAAATATCAGCCTGACAAACTGCTTAACTACATTACAGCTTTTTAATGACCATAACTTGAAGTGACACCTGCAGGACTCAAAATATATCTCCTGTCACAAATGCCACGCCTCCACATTTGATGAGCTTGATCTTTGAGCACTCGTGATCTGGTCAGAGCATAGCTTACTCTTTCTGAAGTGAGGGGGGTTGTCGTTAACATCGCTCAGCTTCACAGTGACTGTTGTTGTCCCTGATAGTCCGCCCAGATGTCCCCCCATGTCTTTGGCCTGGAGCACCACCATATATTCTTCCTGAGTTTCTCGGTCCATGTCAGGTACCGCTGTCCTCAGTATGCCTGGTGGAGAGGACGACGGGAGAGAAAGCAAAAATCACAAGAGCAAGAGGTCACAATGAGACAACATCTCTTAATGTTACAATCAAAAGACATGATTTTTCTTCTTTTTGTTTTAAATGAGGACATGCGGCACATGTGACTCCAGGACATTTAAGCACACACACACATCTTCAACCGCTTTGTCCAATTAAGGGTCGCGGGGGCTCGAGCCTATCCCAGCAGTCCTAGAGCGCGAGGTGGGGTACACCCAGGACAGGACGCCAGTCTGTCACAGGGCCACAAACAGAAAAACAAACACAGTCACACCCACACGCACACCTACAGACAATTTAAAGATTCCAATCTACCTAACCTGCATGTCTTTGGATGTGGGAGTAAACTGGAGCACCTGGAGGAAACCCACGCAAACACCGGGAGAACATACAAACTCCACACAGAAAGGCCACAGGTGGGAACTGAACCCATGACCTTCTCGCTGTGAGACAACAGTGCTAACCACTAAGCCACCGTGCTGCCACATTTAAGCATCCGCAAAGAATAATATAAAATAAAGTTAACTACACTGGACACGTGGCGACACAGACACAATAGGGATTAACTGCATCAGTGGCTTTACAGTAAAGGGAGTGGCAGATACATGTGACATGTGACCCGACCTGTCTGAGGGTCCACTGAGAAATAGTCCTGGCCCTGAGTGACAGCATACACCAGTCTGGCACTGTTTCCATACGTCGGGTCATCAGCATCTCTGGCTGTTACCTGGATTATAGACGTGCCTACAACAAAGAGCAGCATAAAAAGTAAGAAAGTATGTCTGAGTTAAGAAAGAGTTCACATTGATTTAGGCAGTAACCTCAAAGATAGCTTTGATAACCACTAATCCACTAACTGCTAAAATATTTAGCTGAAGCTACCGATAATGACTAACTTTTATGACATGAGTTTCAATTTGGTTTGAATTTTTGGCTCTGAAAATGTGAAAAGCAGCCCTAAAGAGCTGAAATTTTAATATGCTGACATATAAACACAGAGCTTCCCAAAAAGGTTTAGTTTGTCAAGACCAGATGATAATCAAGACAAACATGAAGAAATAAATGGACAAATGAAATTAAACGGGAGTTTTCATTAAACATACAGTTTATTCACAATACAGAAAGTCTTAAATTAATAAAAAATATTAAACAAAATACACACGGAAAATAATTCTAAACTAATGAAAGGCATCAGAGGGCTGATTGTTCTGATTACAAAAACCTGTGGTGATACTTTATTAGAATCCTCCAACTTTTTGTTGAAAGGTAATGCAACTATGTTTGTTATTCTCTTGCTCCCAAATCGGACTCATTTATCAGAAGGGAACACGGTAACCTCAAAGAGAATGTTTCAAATCACTTAGATCTCACACTGTATCGCAGGATAAAATGAAAAACACAGTTTAATGAATGTTGATCAATATAAACTTCACATCATCTCTCTACTCATCTATTTTTCAGTGATATCGCAGAAAACATTTTTTTGCACTATGCTTTTGTTGACCGTGACCTTGGTCCCATCCTCTCCAAAAGTTAATCATCTCCAGATATCAGCCCAAGTTTTTTCTTGTTGTTGTAGTCATTAGCGGTAACTCTGAAAAAGTAATGCAGTTAGTGATTACTCCTCAAAAAAGTAACTGCTAATTACTCTATTTTAAAAGTAACCTAGAAGCACTCAGAGAGTGCAAACCTCTTCCAAGGCCATGGGGTCAATGACGCCATAACATCTACACGCCGTGGAATCATTGAATCTAAAAAAGTCTAACAATGACGTTTGCTCAGTAGTAAAAAAAGTTTCATCTGCTGTGACTGGATAGCATGTATCCTTAGCGCTTGGCATCACAGTTTATTGCAACTTGCACCTTTCCCAGAAGCTACTGTCATCTGAGCACTGATATTGATATTGCATGTGCTTATAGACAAAAACAAATAAGAGACAAAATTCAATTTATTATTCAACTAAACTGCAAATATATGAGTTTTTTAACATTTATGAAACACTTCTCTAAACAAGGCCATAGGGTCACTGACCCTAAAGAGATTCCCTCCTTGGCACAGTGATCTATTTTTTTTTTGTCTCTTTCTCTAAAATTGTATATAATAATCATTAGATTATTAATATATGAACAAAAATAAATTTAAGAAATATTACAATATGAAAACAAATGCACCCGAACGTGATGACAGCTGCCACTGCTTAATGCTAACTTTTAACATTGAAAATGCCGTAGACATGCTAACGCGTTAGCATCGTGATCTGGATCGTGATCCAGATCACCACTAAAATTTAATCACTTGTTCCTCTTGTCATTTCCAACCACTCCACAAAATTTCAAAAAAATAAATTAAAGAAATATTACAATTTGAAAACAAATGCACCCGAACGTGATGACAGCTGCAACTGCTTAATGCTAACTTTTAACATTGAAAATGCCGTAGACATGCTAATGCATTAGCATCGTGATCCGGATCGTGATCCAGATCACCACTAAAATTTAATCACTTGTTCCTCTTGTCATTTCCAACCACTCCACAAAATTTCATCAAAATCTGTTCAAAACGTTTTGAGTTATCCTGCTGACAGACAGACAAACAAACAAACACGACCGAAAACATAACCTCCTTGGCGGAGGTAATAAGTTAGATTACTACTTACTTTATTAATTACCTTCAGCAGCTGCTGACAACAAACCCCCTGCCACCTCAATATGAAAATGATAACCAGTTTTGCCAATACTCACTTTATTAGAAGTACATTTTTAACAGTAATGCAAAGTAAACAATGTATATCCTGACATTTTAAGTTGAACTTAAATACTATTTCCTGGAAAGTTTTTGTAAAACATGAAATAAAGTCAGTCTTTCTTGACCTCAGTGACCATAAATACTTTTTTATGAAAATAAAATAAAGACAGTCTGTCTTGACCTCATATTTAAATGTTGACAGCACTGTAACGGTAAAACTTACAATTTATCATCTACATTGTTTATAAATGTAACAGTTCAATTTTTTCTACCACTTTTCCAACATTTAAATTCTTTCTAAACATTTTAGTTGGTGAAATTATTATTATTATCATCATTATTATTATTATAAGTAATAGTAGTAGTAGTAGTAGTAGTAGTAGTATAAAAAAATTCTTCTAAAGTGGACCTTTATTCTAGGTGTATTGTGGGGAGCTGCCCCCCCGCCACCACATGTTCCCTTTCCATCTGGATTTGCCCCTGGCCCTGGTTGCCATCTGAACAGGAAGGATGGATAATGTGTATTTATGCAGAAAGCACAAACAGACTGACAGGTGAGAAAGTTTTATCTGCGTTTTTTACATTATGTTGTCCTCAGAAAGAGACTTTGGGTGCATTTGGGTAGAAAAAGAGACTTTGGGTGCATTTGGTTGGAAAAAGAGCATTAGTATTTGTTGTTAACGGTCTTAAGCTGTTTTTAGCGAGGACACTCACAGAGCGGCACAAAGTTTCAAAGAAAAAAAGCATAAAATGTCTTTGTAAAGGTCAGTGCAGGTGTGCTGCCATCACCAAGCTTTGAGAGATGACAACTGTTTCTTCAGCTCTGCCCACGGGCCAGTTTTAATGATATGATCGACCCACACTATCTCTGCGTTTGACCGGTCGGGCACCCCTGATTTACACAGTATAAAAATACAAAAATAATAGTAATAGCTACACCATGAAGTGATGGCACCATGCTAATTTACCATGTCTTGTAAATAGGTTCAGAGGTGTTATTACTTTCCAAATACAGCATTTTTAGTTTTAGAAGTGTTCATTTCTCGCTAGCTTTTACATAATACGAGGTCTGTGATAAAAAAAGCAGTCATTTTATTTTTTTCAAAAATAAATGGATTTGATTCATATGATTTTACGTCAGACAAGCTTGAACCCTCGTGCGCATGCGTGAGTTTAGTCATGCCTGTCGGTGACGTCATTCGCCTGTGGGCAGGCTTTGAATGAGGTGTGGACTCCCCCTCCTGTCGGAATCTCTTTGTCTGAGACGCTGCAGGGAGACGGCGCGCGCTGCTTTATCAAATTTTTTCAGGATCGGTGAGGGATATCCGTGTGGACACTATTCGAGAAATTCAGCTGGTTTTCGGTGTAAAGTTTAACGGCTGATGAGAGATTGTGGAGTTTCTTTCGCTTTAAGGAGAGCCCACAAAGCGGATCGGCGCGGTCGGAAGTGGCGTCCGTCTGGCTGTTTCGAGCTGAAAACATCCTAATTTAAAGCTCTGTTCACCCAGGACGTCGTCAGAGAACAGAGAAGTTTCAGAAGAGGCCGGCATGAGGAGTTTATGCGGACATTCCACTGTTAAAGGAGATTTTGTAATAAAAGAACGTGCGGACGAATTTGCCGAGTCGGGTCCGTGACGACGCTCCAAATCCGTTCGCGCCGCCACAGGAAAAACACCTCCGTGTTGAAAACCATTTGTAAAATTCAGGCGGCTTTTGATGGCTTTCAACAAGTGAGTATCTGAGAAATTGTTTAACAGCTGGGCATGTTCCAACTTGTCCGTTAAGGTTTCCAACGGAGGTGTTTTTCCTGTGGTGACCCCCCGCGGTCGGGTCCAGCCCGACATGCGAATCTGCCCGCACGTTCTTTCATTACAAAATCTCCTTTAACAGTGGAATGTCTGGATAAACTCCTGATCCCGAATTCTTCTGAAAGTTCTCTGTTATCTCACGACGTCTTGGGTGAACAGAGCCTGAAATTAGGAAGTTTTCAGCTTGAAACAGCGAGACGCCGCCGCCTCGGAGCGCAGATCGCCGTCAGGCGCCATGGGCCGTCCTTACGGCGACACTTACAGACCAAAATCTCTCATCAGCCGTTAAAATTTTCACCGAAAACCAGCTGAATTTATCGAATGGTGTCCACTCAGTTGTGCCTTACAGTTTTTGAAAAATTTTTTATCAAACAAAGCAGCAGTCTCTGAGCCATTCCTAAACAATGAAAAAATCGACGAGAGGGTGGGCGACTCCTCACTCAGACTGCCCACAGGTGAATGACGAAACCGACAGGCGTGAAAAAACTCTCGCATGCCCACGAGGGTTCAAGCATGTCTGATGTAATCACATGTGATTCAAATCCATATAGTTTTTGAAAAAAATAATAAGGTCCATTACATTTCTCACAGACCTCGTATACAACCCCAATTCCAATAAAGTTGGGACGTTGTGTAAAATGTAAATAAAAACAGAATACAGTGATTTGCAAATCCTCTTCAACCTATATCCAATTGAATACACCACAAAGAAGATATTTAATGTTCAAACTGATAAATTTTATTGTTTTAGTGCAAATATTTGCTCATTTTGAAATGGATGCCTGCAACACGTTTCAAAAAAGTTGGGACAGTGGTATGTTTACCACTGTGTTACATCACCTTTCCTTCTAACAACACTCAATAAGCGTTTGGGAACTGAGGACACTAATTGTTGAAGCTTTGTAGGTTGAATTCTTTCTCATTCTTGCTTGATGTATGACTTCAGTTGCTCAACAGTCCGGGGTCTCCGTTGTCGTATTTTGTGCTTCATAATGTGCCACACATTTTCATTGGGCGACAGGTCTGGACTGCAGGCAGGCCAGTCTAGTACCTGCACTCTTTTACTACAAAGCCACACTGTTGTAACATGTGCAGAATGTGGCTTGGCATTGTCTTGCTGAAATAAGCAGGGACATCCCTGAAAAATCGATGCTTGGATGGCAGCATGTGTTGCTCCAAAACCTGGATGTACCTTTCAGCATTGATGGTGCCATCACAGATGTGTAAGTTGCCCATGCCATGGGCACTAACACACCCCCATACCATCACAGATGCTGGCTTTTGAACTTTGCGCTGGTAACAATCTGCATGGTCTTGTTCCTCTTTTGTCCAGAGGACACGACGTCCATGATTTCCAAAAACAATTTGAAATGTAGACTCATCAGACCACAGCATACTTTTCCACTTTGCATCTGTCCATTTCAAATGAGCTCGGGCCCAGAGAAGGCAGCGGCATTTGTGAATGTTGTTGATGTATGGCTTTTGCTTTGCATGGTAGAGTTTCAACTTGCACTTGTAGATGTAGCGACGAACTGTGTTAACTGACAATGATTTTCTGAAGTGTTCCTGAGCCCATGCGGTAAGATCCTTTACACAATGATGTTGGTTTTTAATGCAGTGCCGCCTGTGGGATCGAAGATCATGGACATTCAATGTTGGTTTTCAGCCTTGCCGCTTATGTGTAGAAAGTTCTCCAGATTCTCTGAATCTTCTGATTATATTATGGACTGTAGATGATGGAATCCCTAAATTCCTTGCAATTGAACGTTGAGAAACATTGTTCTTAAACTGTTGGACTATTTTTTCATGCAGTTGTTCACAAAGTGGTGATCCTCGCCCCAGCTTGGCTTGTGAATGGCTGAGCCTTTTGGCGATGCTTCTTTTATACGCAATCATGACACTCACCCATTTCCAAACAGGTGTTCTTTGAGTATTCATCAACTTTCCCAGTCTTTTGTTGTCCCGTCCCAACTTTTTTGAAATGTGTTGCAGGCATCTATTTCAAAATGAGCAAATATTTGCACAAAAACAACAAAGTTCATCAGTTTGAACATTAAATATCCTGTCTTTGTGGTGTATTCAATTGAATATAGGTTGAACAGGATTTGCAAATCATTGTATTCTGTTTTTATTTACACTTTACGCAACGTCCCAACTTCACTGGAATTGGGGTTGTATGAGAAACATGTATATAAACACACAAAACAAAGCGGTTGTGCAGAGACCAGCGACTGACATCACGGTGCGGCTCAGTTCCCATATACCCCAGGATTCCTGCTTGTTCTCAGACTCCCAAGTCTGTCTGTGCAGTGCACACACGGACAGGGCTACAAGCGGGCCCTGTCTGGGCTCAGCAGGCCATCTAACCAGCGCAGAATTGTTCACTTGTTTATTGTAAATAAATCTCTTTTTGTCCACAACCAGTTCTGTTCCTTGCTCCCAGCATTTAAGTCCATCATTTGTAATGGTCTGGTCCCATCCGGACCCCTAACCATAACAATTTCAACACTCTGCAGTAATAGGACTGGACTTATGCTGAGCACAGACAGACGGTCAGACGGCCGAAAAGCCTTCGCAATACCCGATGGCCATATTTGATGGCCTTGGGTAAAAACGTGTAAGTCTGTAGTTTCCACACTGTCTTATTGATAAGACAACCATAGAACAGGTAGCTCAGTGGATTAAAGAGATTGGCTGCCAATATGTAGACCTTACTTTGATTCCTCATCAAAGTACCTGAGCCCTTGGACACAGTTCTTCATCTGTGTTGTCCCATTTGAAGATGCTAATTTGCTGCATGGCCTATATAGGACTTACTTCTTACTGACAAAATATGACTCAATATCTTCCAGTAATTATGATGTAAAATTGTCCTCGTTGAAATTCAAAACCTCAGAGTTTCCTGGAATGATTGTGATACTAAGAAATGTGACAGACAATGACGAGTGAAATATGTTCTCCATATTATGTGAATATCTTGAGTGGCTGGGGGGCATTTGGTGAGGTACAAATATGAGCAAATAATCATCATTCTATATTAAAGTGGAGAGCAAACAGTGCAGGCTATCAGTCATAAACTGAAGGTACTTACCAGCGTCGGCGACCAAATGGTCTCCCCTAAAAATTGGTCCCCTCCTGCCTTCACTGCGCATGCTTCAATTCGGAGCGTCAGCAACAATTCACGGATTATCGCCTCCTTTCTGCTTCAAACTGCACTCTAGTCATCATCTATCTCAGAGACAGATATCTGAAGCTTTTATACAACAATCATTTCCACAGAAATTCAGCATTATTTCATAATAAAAGACGGGAGAGCGATTAGAGCGATCAGAACAATCAGAGTGATCAGAGCACCACAGCAGCGCGTCTGAGTCTGACTCTCAGTCTGACTCTCAACACCCAAAGCGATCAAAAGGAATAATGTGATTATTAACCATCAGATGACAAAGTAAAACGTCTTAAAAAGTCAGTTTTAAGCAGAAATGAGGCAGTTATAAGCAGAGACAAGGTGATAATCAGTGGATTGCTGCTGACGATACAAAATGATGCGCAGTGAAGGCAGGGGCGACCGATTTTTAGGAGGGACCATTCGGTCAGTGAAACCAGTACATCCAACTCTTGTGTTGTTTCACGTACACCTTCATGTGTTATTCCATAAGTTTTCATTAATACGACGCATTGCTGACTTTAAATATTAAATATATCACAAAGTTGAATTAAATCATCATCAGGAAACGGCAGGATTGTAGGATAGTGTGGTGAGTCACCTTTTAGCAGGCTTATCATACAAGAACACTAATGAGGGAAGCCACAAAAACATCCACATCAGTTTCAATCTTCACTGGTTGTGTCTGGTCAAGTAAGAAGAAAAAAGTTGTTATATGTGTTTAATCACAGCCACTGTAGATTGTAACACCTTCAGAGTTGCTGTTGTTCTCTTGGTGGCTTCCCTCGGTTGATTCCTGCAGACAGATTAAACAGACGAGGTCTGATTTACTAAGATTCCAGATAACGAGTGCTAAATTGTGTGGGCAATCCAAACTTTTGCACACTAGGGTGGAGACAGTTTTGCGTGTAATTTACTAAGTGTGCAGTTGATAGTGGGCAATAACGTGACACTCAAAGCAGGATGTAAATGAGGATTTTGCACAAGTGCAAAATGAAAATGAATCAGCCACTTGTAGGTGTGCACCATGTGCTTCATTATGCATAACCTCTGCAACATAACTGAGCACGTGCAGGCAGTGACAAAAAAAACATCACGTCATGAATGTTTCTTGAAGAATAAATACCTCTATGCATCGCACAAACACACGTAGGGGTCTGCATGGGACATGCACTGTGCACAAAGGACACATAACGCATGAACATGGTAATGTGCAGACTATTACAAAAAACAAACAGACAAATATATATCAGACGTTTAATTATTGCTCCATCCACAGTATTTAAACACACTGGTGAATAATTATGTTATGCAGATGGTAGTGGCTGAGTGGTTAGTGTACTTGGTTTCAGGGTGGAAGGTTCCTGGTTCAAACCCCACCCCTGCCACATTTCTCCATGTAATGTGGAGTTATGGCAGGAAGAGCATTCGGCGTAAAACTTGTGCCAATTCAACATGCAGATCCACTTCGGATTTGTAGTGGCATCTCCGAGTGCAAATAATGGAGCAGCCGAAGGGTGAATAACACTGGTCAACAGCAAAAAAGAAAAAAAAAGATTCTTGCATGGACTTTGAGAACTGATTTAGGGTAATTTTGGGATGCTGAATCCAAATCTGAGCTCAGATTTCCTCTATCATATCACGCACTTTTGCAATCCAATTTTCAAATTATTTTCATTTATATAGCGCCAAATCACAACAGAGTTGCCTTAAAGCGCTTCACACAGGTAAGGTCTAACCTTACCAACCCCCAGAGCAACAGTGGTAAGGAAAAACTCCCTCTGAGGAAGAAACCTCAAGCAGACCAGACTCAAAGGGGTAACCCTCTGCTTGGGCCATGCTACACAACATAAATTACAGAACAATTCACGGACGAATATACAAGAAATGCTATTGGCGCACAAGACAGGAGGATCGCCAACACGAACACAACTCCCATCTCTGGATGGAGCTGCACCTTAAACAGAGAGAAAAAAACAGAATCAGGCATCAGAAAGACAAGAAATACTGTATAATTTGTCAGCATTAAACAACAAGAAAAACAGAGAAATACTAAGGTGATCGCTGGCTGCTAGCCCTAAATGTCACTAAAAGACCCAGAATTTAAGTAAAGTTGAGGCCGCGGCCCGCTCCAATTCCTAATAAATGAATTAAAAGAGTAAAAAGCGTAAAACAAAACTCTACCAGTATGCTAGCCATATGAAAGGGAAAATAAGTGCGTCTTAAGTCTGGACTTGAAAGTCTCCACAGAATCTGACTGTTTTATTGACGCAGGGAGATCATTCCACAGAACAGGGGCACGATAAGAGAAAGCTCTGTGACCCGCAGACTTCTTATTCACTTTAGGGACACAAAGTAGTCCTGCACCCTGAGAACGTAAAGCCCAGGCCGGTATGTAAGGTTTAATTAGGTCAGCTAGGTCCAGTCCATGAATAATTTTATAGGTTAGTAGCAGAACCTTAAAATCTGATGGTTTACAGGTACTGATGAGGCGTTTAGCTGACATCATTAAATACAATCCACAGGTTCCTTATTGATGGATTATGCAAAAGTTGCTCATTCACTCACAAGTTTGACGCCACTAATCATACACAAAAGCAGCTTCAAAAGCATAGTTTTTAAACCAGATTCGCTAAATGTGAACAAGAGCCACAATATCGTTCATGGTGCAGAAGAAGTGTGCATGACTGCAGCTTTTGGTTCAATGCTTGATACGAGAAATATGTTTTCATATCTCAAAAATGTGATATGATTGGCAAAAACTAAGACCAAATATGAATTCAGTGCCTCCAGATTACCCAAAAGCCGATGAAAAACTCCACGATTGACCGGTGTAATTACACGTATTCTACGTTCTGCTGGTTATTTTCTGGCCAATTTTCTGGCCAATTTTCTTAAATCCTCCAAACCGTGACTATCCAGGGTTGGGACCAGGAAGCAGAGTTGTAGTCTTACACACCTCTCTGCAGCTTCTCTCCCCCTGCCATCCCCTCATTACCCCATCCCCGTAGAGACGGTGCCTGCTCCCAGACTACCAATAACCAGCAAAAATCTATTTAAGCATAAAAATTCAAAAAGAAAAAATAATATAGCACCTTCAACTGCACCACAGACTAAAACAGTTAAATGTGGTCTATTAAACATTAGGTCTCTCTCTTCTAAGTCCCTGTTGGTAAATGATATAATAATTGATCAACATATTGATTTATTCTGCCTAACAGAAACCTGGTTACAGCAGGATGAATATGTTAGTTTAAATGAGTCAACACCCCCGAGTCACACTAACTGTCAGAATGCTCGTAGCACGGGCCGGGGTGGAGGATTAGCAGCAATCTTCCATTCCAGCTTATTAATTAATCCAAAACCCAGACAGAGCTTTAATTCATTTGAAGGCTTGTCTCTTAGTCTTGTCCATCCAAATTGGAAGTCCCAAAAACCAGTTTTATTTGTTATTATCTATCGTCCACCTGGTCGTTACTGTGAGTTTCTCTGTGAATTTTCAGACCTTTTGTCTGACTTAGTGCTTAGCTCAGATAAGATAATTATAGTGGGCGATTTTAACATCCACACAGATGCTGAGAATGACAGCCTCAACACTGCATTTAATCTATTATTAGACTCTATTGGCTTTGCTCAAAAAGTAAATGAGTCCACCCACCACTTTAATCATATCTTAGATCTTGTTCTGACTTATGGTATGGAAATAGAAGACTTAACAGTATTCCCTGAAAACTCCCTTCTGTCTGATCATTTCTTAATAACATTTACATTTACTCTGATGGACTACCCAGCAGTGGGGAATAAGTTTCATTACACTAGAAGTCTTTCAGAAAGCGCTGTAACTAGGTTTAAGGATATGATTCCTTCTTTATGTTCTCTAATGCCATATACCAACACAGTGCAGAGTAGCTACCTAAACTCTGTAAGGGAGATAGAGTATCTCGTCAATAGTTTTACATCCTCATTGAAGACAACTTTGGATGCTGTAGCTCCTCTGAAAAAGAGAGCTTTAAATCAGAAGTGTCTGACTCCGTGGTATAACTCACAAACTCGTAGCTTAAAGCAGATAACCCGTAAGTTGGAGAGGAAATGGCGTCTCACTAATTTAGAAGATCTTCACTTAGCCTGGAAAAAGAGTCTGTTGCTCTATAAAAAAGCCCTCCGTAAAGCTAGGACATCTTTCTACTCATCACTAATTGAAGAAAATAAGAACAACCCCAGGTTTCTTTTCAGCACTGTAGCCAGGCTGACAAAGAGTCAGAGCTCTATTGAGCTGAGTATTCCATTAACTTTAACTAGTAATGACTTCATGACTTTCTTTGCTAACAAAATTTTAACTATTAGAGAAAAAATTACTCATAACCATCCCAAAGACGTATCGTTATCTTTGGCTGCTTTCAGTGATGCCAGTATTTGGTTAGACTCTTTCTCTCCGATTGTTCTGTCTGAGTTATTCTCATTAGTTACTTCATCCAAACCATCAACATGTTTATTAGACCCCATTCCTACCAGGCTGCTCAAGGAAGCCCTACCATTATTTAATGCTTCGATCTTAAATATGATCAATCTATCTTTGTTAGTTGGCTATGTACCACAGGCTTTTAAGGTGGCAGTAATTAAACCATTACTTAAAAAGCCATCACTTGACCCAGCTATCTTAGCTAATTATAGGCCAATCTCCAACCTTCCTTTTCTCTCAAAAATTCTTGAAAGGGTAGTTGTAAAACAGCTAACTGATCATCTGCAGAGGAATGGTCTATTTGAAGAGTTTCAGTCAGGTTTTAGAATTCATCATAGTACAGAAACAGCATTAGTGAAGGTTACAAATGATCTTCTTATGGCCTCGGACAGTGGACTCATCTCTGTGCTTGTTCTGTTAGACCTCAGTGCTGCTTTTGATACTGTTGACCATAAAATTTTATTACAGAGATTAGAGCATGCCATAGGTATTAAAGGCACTGCGCTGCGGTGGTTTGAATCATATTTGTCTAATAGATTACAATTTGTTCATGTAAATGGGGAATCTTCTTCACAGACTAAAGTTAATTATGGAGTTCCACAAGGTTCTGTGCTAGGACCAATTTTATTTACTTTATACATGCTTCCCTTAGGCAGTATTATTAGACGGTATTGCTTAAATTTTCATTGTTACGCAGATGATACCCAGCTTTATCTATCCATGAAGCCAGAGGACACACACCAATTAGCTAAACTGCAGGATTGTCTTACAGACATAAAGACATGGATGACCTCTAATTTCCTGCTGTTAAACTCAGATAAAACTGAAGTTATTGTACTTGGCCCCACAAATCTTAGAAACATGGTGTCTAACCAGATCCTTACTCTGGATGGCATTACCCTGACCTCTAGTAATACTGTGAGAAATCTTGGAGTCATTTTTGATCAGGATATGTCATTCAAAGCGCATATTAAACAAATATGTAGGACTGCTTTTTTGCATTTACGCAATATCTCTAAAATCAGAAAGGTCTTGTCTCAGAGTGATGCTGAAAAACTAATTCATGCATTTATTTCCTCTAGGCTGGACTATTGTAATTCATTATTATCAGGTTGTCCTAAAAGTTCCCTAAAAAGCCTTCAGTTAATTCAAAATGCTGCAGCTAGAGTACTGACGGGGACTAGAAGGAGAGAGCATATCTCACCCATATTGGCCTCTCTTCATTGGCTTCCTGTTAATTCTAGAATAGAATTTAAAATTCTTCTTCTTACTTATAAGGTTTTGAATAATCAGGTCCCATCTTATCTTAGGGACCTCGTAGTACCATATCACCCCAATAGAGCGCTTCGCTCTCAGACTGCAGGCTTACTTGTAGTTCCTAGGGTTTGTAAGAGTAGAATGGGAGGCAGAGCCTTCAGCTTTCAGGCTCCTCTCCTGTGGAACCAGCTCCCAATTCAGATCAGGGAGACAGACACCCTCTCTACTTTTAAGATTAGGCTTAAAACTTTCCTTTTTGCTAAAGCTTATAGTTAGGGCTGGATCAGGTGACCCTGAACCATCCCTTAGTTATGCTGCTATAGACGTAGACTGCTGGGGGGTTCCCATGATGCACTGTTTCTTTCTCTTTTTGCTCTGTATGCACCACTCTGCATTTAATCATTAGTGATCGATCTCTGCTCCCCTCCACAGCATGTCTTTTTCTTGGTTCTCTCCCTCAGCCCCAACCAGTCCCAGCAGAAGACTGCCCCTCCCTGAGCCTGGTTCTGCTGGAGGTTTCTTCCTGTTAAAAGGGAGTTTTTCCTTCCCACTGTAGCCAAGTGCTTGCTCACAGGGGGTCGTTTTGACCGTTGGGGTTTTACATAATTATTGTATGGCCTTGCCTTACAATATAAAGCGCCTTGGGGCAACTGTTTGTTGTGATTTGGCGCTATATAAAAAAATTGATTGATTGATTGATTGATTAAACACACAGGCAGATAACTGTGCACACATACAGTACTTGTTGGCTGTGCAGTTTTACAGAACACATCACATCAGCCGCGATGGACCCACACAGACTCGCGAGACAAGACAGACGTGCACACAGACAGCTTTGTTTCAATACTGTGCATGGAGCAATAATTAATGTCTGAAATATGAGATTTTCTGTTTGTTTGTAGTAATAACCAGAGTATGAGCATGTTCTTGCGTGGTGCATCCTTTGCTCACAGCCATGATGTCCCACACAGACCCTGATATATGTCTTACGCATAGAGACAAATTCTCAAATTAAAGCACTGATTAAAAAAAAATCAAATCGACCCACATTTTACTGTAGTGTTTCCAATGCTATGGGCCACAATCCATGTCCATCTTTATTTAGTTTATTTAACCTTTATTTAACCAGGTTAGGCCCATTGAGATTGAGATCTCTTTTTCTAAGGGAGACCTGGACAATTAAGTTTCCATTTCACCTAACCTGCACTCTGCGTTGTGTTGTTATGACTCTGCTCATTCGTTCCCCTCGGGACGCAAACTCACAATCTCCGGCATGGGAGTCAGACTCTCTAACCAGAAGGCTAAAACCCAGGGCTCTGGCCTTGTGACCAGAGAATCCTTTTGAGCTGTTGGGAGTGAGGTTTACTAACTACATCTGCACAGCAACATCTGCTGGCCTCCGTTACACTCACCCCCCTAAACTCACTCCCATCCGGGTCACAGCACCACTGTACTGGCTGCACTCTGTGTTGTGTTGTTATGACTCTGCTCATTCGTTCCCCTCGGGACGCAAACTCACAATCTCCGGCATGGGAGTCAGACTCTCTAACCAGAAGGCTAAAACCCAGGGCTCTGGCCTTGTGACCAGAGAATCCTTTTGAGCTGTTGGGAGTGAGGTTTACTAACTACATCTGCACAGCAACATCTGCTGGCCTCCGTTACACTCACCCCCCTAAACTCACTCCCATCCGGGTCACAGCACCACTGTACTGGCTGCACTCTGTGTTGTGTTGTTATGACTCCGCCCATTCACTCCCCTCGGGACATGAACTCATGATCCTTGGCATGGACGTCGGACTCTCTAACCAGAAGGCTAAAACCCAGGGCTCTGGCCTTGTGACCAGAGAATCCTTTTGAGCTGTTGGGAGTGACATTTACTAACCTGCTGGCCTCCATTACACTCACCCCCCTAAACTCACTCCCATCCAGGTCACGGCACCACTGTACTGGCTGCACTCTATGTTGTGTTGTTATGACTCTGCATATTCTCTCCCCTCGGGACACGAACTCATGATCCTCGGCATGGGAATTGGACTCTCTAACCAGAAGGCTAAAACCCAGGGCTCTGGCCTTGTGACCAGAGAATCCTTTTGAGCTGTTGGGAGTGAGGTTTACTAACTACATCTGCACAACACCTGCTGGCCTCCATTACACTCACTCCCCTAAACTCACTCCCATCTGGGTCACAGCACCACTGTACTGGCTGCACTCTGTGTTGTGTTGTTATGACTCCGCCCATTCGCTCCCCTCGAGACACGAACTCATGATCCTCGGCATGGAAGTCGGACTCTCTAACCAGAAGGCTAAAACCCAGGGCTCTGGTCTTGTGACCAGAGAATCCTTTTGAGCTGTTGGGAGTGAGGTTTACTAACTACATCTGCACAGCGACACCTGCTGGCCTCCATGACACATATCTTTAAGTGTTGGAGGAAGCCCACGCAAACACAGGGAGAACATGAGAACGCCACACAGAAAGGCCACAGGTGGGAATCGAACCCATGACCTTCTTGCTGTACGGAAACAGTGCTAACCACTAAGCCACCGTGCTGCCAAAACTGAGATTGCAACAAGGATGGAATTTGAACCCACGCATGCAGAGTGCAATGGATTAGCAGTCCATCTCCTTAACCACTCAGCCACCTTTCTTGTGTCTCGCCTGCTTCATGTAACATAAAATGTGTTGCAAAACGCATGTTTATTTGCTCATGTCAATTTGCATATTTTTTGAAGTGTAGCAGTCCTTGTTGTCCTTGTAAGTCCATGTTGTTGTTGGGCAGCAATCCATATCCATCTGACAATTTCTTTTGTCCAAACTGCATCACACACTGTCCAATATGTTGCCCAACGCACATATGCTTGTCCATCTTGCTTATTTTTAGAATGTAAAGTCATTATATTAAGTAACAGCACAGGCTGTGGTGTGCACTAGACTTGAGTTCTTGTCCACTGTTAAACTCACCCCGGGGAACAGTTCCACATGCAGAAAGAAGTCTGCTGTGACTTCCTCTTCAAGAGCCATTTTTGACAGGTGTGACTTATACTCCTGAATATTACAAGTACCAACAAACTAAAGCACAAAATCACACTCATTTTGTGCTTTTGATCCTAACATCCTGTGATCAATAGCTCAAATAACATAAACTGTCCAAATATATATGGATCTAACCATGACAGCCAGATTTTAGTGAAAATAGGAAGCTGGTTAGAATTAGAAATGAACGGTAAATTTCAATGAAATGATGTTACCTATGTTGGCCATTTCTGGCACCATGGCGACATAGGGTTCGTTAGGGAAGACAGGCGGGTTGTCATTTATGTCCTGCACTCTGATGATGAACTCAGAGGACGGCTCCAAGGCGCGGCCGGTCTGTCGATCCGTAGCTGTTGCAATCAGACGGTATTGGTCCTTCTCCTCCCGGTCAAGAGACTTGGTGACATGTATGTTGCCTGTCTTGCTGTCAATAACAAACACGGAACCCACTCCCTCTCCATCCAACATGTACTTAGTGCGGCCGTCGCCTTTGTCCATGTCTGTGTGCAGCTGTGGAGAAAAAACACACAAACAGGGAGCGTCAACACCTGATTCAGGCCTCACTTATTAACACTCATCCATTTGTCTGGCAAGGACAGCAAATACTACCGTGGACGATTGATGATGAGAGGGACTCAGTGAGTCAGAAATGAATGGCACCAGGTGTGGAAGATGAATGTGAGACCAGGATGAGTACTGATGCATACAGCTAATTAACTCGTTGGACCAAACATGCCAATGGGGGATTGTTGAGGGCTAAATCACATCAATGTGGACGAATGTCCTACATGAACGCTCGCAGACAGCAACCATTGTTATTCATTTTTGTCTCTTCCGTCCATCTGTCCCATCCTTCCCTGCTTAGAAATCCATCTGCTTGACTTCTCTGTACCTCTTTAGCCACCTTTTTTCTCCCACTTCTAGTGCTTCCCTCTCTTTTATCAAACTACACAGCACGGCCATCTGCTCGTGTTCCCCTTCCTCTCTCGCTCTCTGTCCGAGTCTCTGCTTTGCTCTCTGGTGCAGAATATTTGTTCAGTATTTAATGGCAGAGAAGATTTTAGCGTGAGCTTGATAGGTAAAAGGCCAAACACAAAAATAGAAAGCTAAAGAGATTACTCAGCCTTCATCACACACACTGAGCTTTCTGACCAGGAACCTTCACATCTCTCTACCCTCAAGGCGGATCCACAACTGGTCATAATCCACAAGATTTACTCACAACCTCTGTTGTGAACCTCATGTGGACTAAAGCTAAATGTTGAAACACAGCAAACATATGAAGATTTTCAGTCAGTTATGGAACACAATTTGTTGCGCATGTCTTGAATTGCTTGGCATAAAGTGCAAGATCAGTGAAAACATTTGACCATTTCCTACATAATGTATAACCATGCATGATGTCGACACACTTGACCAGAGGTGTTGGAACAGGGTAGGCAAACCAGACAAATGCCTATGGCCCCAAGCTGCAAGGGGGCCCCTAAGAATAATGCATATAATGCAATTTCTCCACTTCTGGGGACAGAAACAGGGCACTTTCTCTGAGTTTTTGTGAAAAATTACATGCAAACAAAGTGAAAATGCAAAGAAAAAGTGGTGAAGCAGTGGGAAAGTGGACATGCGCTGCAGTTTGCTTAGGACCCAGAGCTCAAATATGTCAAGGCAGTTTTGCAGGTGATAGATAGAACGCAGCTACTCTGGTTGGCTGTGTAGGTTAACACTTACCGACACGAACCCTCCCATTGGCCTCGTCTTCCCTTCTCCACTGGGAACCAAAAAAAACTGCACTTTTCGCGACTGTTTCGGTGATTGCAGCCGAAAACAAAACAGTACACCATTTTCCTGTTAGAAATTGACAGTGTTTGTGGGATGAGACTAATCACCTGGGTGGAGTGTGGGAGTGTCACCACAAACCATTTGGAGGATGGGGGTTTCAGCGAAAACCATTTTAAACAGTCACGTCTTAAACTGGCAAGTCTGCTAGATTACAGCAAGTATGCTTTTAAGTTTACGGAGCTGGGCTGAATGGTTTGTGCTGAAACTCCCACACTCCACCCAGGGATTGTCTGCCATGTTCGTGCCGGCTGTCCCCAGACGTGGTCAAATCCCAGAATATCACATAGAGGTTCAAACGAGACCATGCTGCCCTATTAGTTTGATCACATAGTCCACTGCTACAGTTTCCTAACAACCCCTTCACATTATATGAAGCCACATACAGCCAACAACAGTGGATCCCAAACATTCTCCCTTGGAAACCCCTGAAAGGTAGAGGCCCACGGCTTCCACGGCACGCACGAGTGCTTGGATGTAAGCACACAAGTCAAGTCAAGTCATGTCTGGGAACATGCATTAGTGCTGCATCTACAGCACCACATAACTACCTTGGGTCATGGATGGCAACCAACCAGATAGAGATCTGGTACATCCCCACATCTTTAAAATAACAATCTATCTACTGCAGGCAGGTGAAACATAACTCAATGGGGATAATGACCTTCAACTGCAAGAATACAGAACACCACAAAATAATAAAATGATTTTTTTTCTCTAATTTTTTAAAATTTTTTGTTTTTGTGCACATGCACTTTAACACATGTATAACTTTAATTATAGCTCCCCCTCCCTTTCCTTTTGGTTCATTCAAAGAAAAACTACAATCTTTTTCATTAGTTTTGATTGTCTAATCAGTGATTGTTATGACTTTAGGAAACTTGCACTTCTGTGATAACCACAGAACAGACAATAGCCCCTCTGTGGTCTTTGGCGCCCCCTTAAGGAAGGCTTAGACCCCACTTTGGGAACCAGGAACCTAGGAGGCTGCAATGGAATGTCCAACTACCTTGCTGTCAAATACAATGTAATTTGAGACTAAGTCCCTTGTTTTTCACTCATGATCCCCACAACAGAGCCGGATGCCCTTCCTGACACAGTGGTGGCTTCGAACCAAGAACCTTCTGCACTGGAAAAAAGGTGCACTGCCTGTAGTATGAAACAGTCCTTTAGGTGCGCAAAATAAGAAAGTTGCAAGCAAGAAGAGATGTCAGGCTGTGTTTTTATGCTGCTTTTATGCATGCAGTTGCATTTGTATTATACTTTTGAAAAAAGAAAAAGATTTGATCAAAAAATTAAAAATACAGCACAGTGCTCAAATACCCTATATATAAGTGCAAAAATAGGAAACAGAACCTGATCTCTTAAAATAGGTCCAGGTTAGCCATCTTTGAAGTTGTCCAAGGTCTGTGTCCCAAGAATGTTCCCTGTGTACTTGAAGACTGTGGCAGTAATAGGACTGGACTTATGCTGACAGACGGACAGAAAGGCACGAGGCCTTCACAATACGCAGTGGCCAATTTGGCCTCAGGTAATGCTGTGCAATGGCTGCCTCAGTGCAAGGTGATGATGTGTTCTATGAGGAGTACGTTGAGCCCCTTAGATCCCTTTTGCTTGGAGCTCCCAGAGTCCCTTAAAACATCCCTGCACCCAAACAATTCTCACATGCTGCAACGGAGCGGAAACCAGCAGCAAAATATAAGATTATAGTTCAGACTGGATGCTGTGTGCTTTGGGATACAGTTAGGGATTATAAAAAGTCATGATATCATGCAGGGATTATAGAAAGTCATGATATCATGCAGGGATTATAAAAAGTCATGATATCATGCAGGGATTATAAAAAGTCATGATATCATGCCCTACAATTTGTGAGATGGGGGACTCAGTTTTTTAAATTCTTTCTCACTCCCACTATCTTCCTCAAAGCTAAATAGGTTTTGATCCCACATATCACCACGAGAGACATCGTTGTCCGAGACAGATCCCGTCTTACTCTTCGGCTATTTGCTTTTCCCAACTCCATCCTCTCTCACGCTCCACTCCTCTTGTCACTGTCTAACTGTTGGCTCACTCAGAAATCCTCTCTGTGCAGCCTAAACCCATCAACCCCATTTAAAAAGCAACAAACAATTAAACATAGCAAAACTCATGCAGTATCCACCTCCATCCTATCTGTATCTTCTTGCCATTTTCTTCAGCAGCAGAATTTCTTCTTTTCGGGGCTGATAAGGAGCAGATTATCGGCTGACAGCTCACCTCAAACCACCGGCAGTAGGTGTGCCATGTTTATTCCCCTATTTTTGAGAGAAAATGCAATGTTCCCAGCCCCCTCACAACACGGAGACGCTTTATGACAAGAATATCAACATCAAGCCTGCGCTTGCTGAGGAATGAGTGGTCTCATGTGTCTCCTGATTGTGTTAACACCCCTCCCTCATTGTATCAGTAACAACCAGAGATGATTAAACATTTATGAGGTGTATACAGCACTGGTAAGAATCCAATCTAGACTGTCACTACAAAATATACTACTCCCTACCAAATTGCTGGCAGCATTCCCTGTTAGCGTTACAGCTGATAGCAGCCCACTCTAAGTATAGCGGAGCTGCCAGCTGCTGCATTAGACAGTGAGCACTTTTCTGTGAAATTGTACAAGTAAACTCCCAAGATCCGAAGACCTTAGGTGTGCTGTGGATGAAATCATCTCAGACTAGTTTCAGGTGAAGGCACAGCAATTAAAGGTTGCTAATTCCGCCGTGGCCTGTCCCCAGTCTATGTCATATGTATGTTAGTTGTCATTGTGGTTCAGTCCTGTGTCCGTATCTGTCCATTTTCCTGTTTTGCAGTCTTTTGCATTCTTGAGTTCAACTTTATTTTTCTGTCTTTTCTTCCTTGGCTTGGTTCTTGGTTAATTTGTGGTTCTTCTTTTGGTTTGATTATTATTATGGTATGTTTTATGTTCTACTCACACCCAGTGCTCTTTGTGGTTTGTAGTCAGTCTGTTTTTGTCAGTTCCTGTGAGTGTTTGTGGGCGTGTCCCTGACACCGCTTCTCCCTCAGGCCTGTTTCAGATCTCCAATCACACCACTTGTCACTCATCTACTCGTCTCTGTCACTACTTAGGTTTGTCACTGTGTGGTCCTCAGTTGCTGGGTTTCACTGGTCCTTAGTATTCCTGTCGGTTTAGTTTTTCTGCATTGTTCATGTCTGTGTGCCCTGGTGTTGCTGCTGAACTCTCATCTTGTGCTCCTGTCTGTTTAGATTCATCTACATCTAGAAATAAATAATTTGCTTTTTTCCTTACACTTGTCTGGACATTGTCTGAATTTTGGGTTCAATCATGCCACACCATAACAAATTCTGCTCCTATAAGGACTCACAACAATCTGGGAGTCTAACTACAGGACCTCAGACACACAGACTCTATATGTGCTGGACAAGCCCTCCATGACATCACTGAGATTTTTTTTTTAAGAACTCAAATGGGATGTCTCTATATATTGGCATTTTGGGAACCTGACTCCTGACTCTGCCTACCTCCTGGCCAACCAACAAATAGAGCAAGGGGTGGTGCATGAGTCAGACCACCATGACAATTACAGCCCAACCATGCCCACTTATCTCAACATCACCAAGAAAGCTAAGGCTAACGGGCTTGGTACCCTTGATTCAGATGGTGATTAAAGCATATTTTTGCGTGCTGGGTGGTTGTTTTCATAATAGACAGTTTGCATATTAAAATCCACAACCAGCATATTACCTGACCAACGTTGACACCATCAGTGTAGCAAGTGTCACCAAGCTATGGATTTTAGCTAACTTGTGCGAACAATGTGAACATACAAATAGAATAACAGTAAAGTTTCATTCAACAAAGAAACTCTATCTCTGACAAATGAGATTGTATTCAATTAGGGTTGCCACAGGAGATCAGAGGTGGATCCGCATGTTGATTTGGCACAGATTTTACACCAAATGCCCCTCCAACTCCATATTACATGGAGAATGGGCATGGATGGTCTTGAACCAGAAACCTTTTGCACGAACAAGTGCAGGTAATCACGTGGCCATCTCCCCTAGGGGGCTTGTACTGAGGTAATAATAAATAGAATAAATAAATAAAGGTGTTATTTCAAATAGGTGATGTCAACAGGTGATTGTAATCATGATTTGGTACAAAAGTTAGATCGACAAAAAGTTGAGTTTCCAGGTTGTCAACAAATGCAAGAGAACATTACCGAAATGTTTCAATTAATTTTCCTCAAAGAAAGATCAGAAGGGATTTACATATGATAATACAATTAAATTATTCAAGGAATCTGGAGGAATTTTAGTGCGTAAAAAGCAAGGACACGAGACAAAGGGACCCTTCGCACATGGTACGAATAAGTACAAATCAGGGCGAATCATGGCAGAACTGCAAACCACGAAAACATTGAACCGACTGGCAGGCATGAACGATCCCGCTGCGACGGTGTCGTGCACGTTGCATGTGAGCAGCTGGAGCATGTGTAACCACATCGTGCAGCTGCTGTGAAAAAAAAGAATACATGCCACCCACGGGATTCGAATTTGCAATTTACAAAAGCTCTAATTGTGAGCCAGAAACTTTACCACTGCACTACCATCACTGGCCTATAAAAGGTGCGGAAAAATGCCTGAAATCAACAAGGAGATGGAAATAAAAAAATAAACCACACCATAAAAACAACACCGCATTTTATAGAATCCCTCTTATCAAGCGGACAATACAAGTATGATCCATCTGTTCCTCTGTAGATGACCCATCGTCAGAGACAGAGACAGTCATGAAATGACATGAATAAGAAGCAGGGCGATCTTATCATGTCCACATCTGCTGGTCCGGTGCGTCCATCCGGCCCTGCACACATGTCCGGCCCGACACGCATGTCTTGTGGACAGCGCACTGCAGGACAGACACCGCGTCATGTGGAACAGAGCTCACATGGGTGATATGACATTCAGATCTCCCACTGCATGTCATGATCTGACGGTCCATATAACCTGGGGCAGCCTGTCAATGTGCCCGTTGTGCGCTCGCTCACTGCAGCCTGCCGCAACAGCGACATATGTTTTTATGTATATCCACGTTAGGACAGCAAGCATATACATGCGCATCACAGTGGACCGTTCAAGTCCATCCAAACATGGTATGTGTTCTCCAGCTGGGACGTCCAGAATCACAGATCTTAACAGCTGCTGTTGTCGGCAACAACACCCCCTGTCTGTCCAGCGCACACACCAATGTGTCACTCTCTTCTGTGTTATTTGAGCTGTCAGTGATCTCTGGTCAGCAGCTGACAGGCACCTCCCCGTGCTGTCTGTGCTCAGACCTGCCTGTTCAGCCCCCATATGAGCATGTCTGGGGAGCATAAAAATCAGCATTTTATGCAAGTCTAGCCAACCACCCCCAGCACGCCATGTGCTGGGGGATTCAGGGGCGGGGGCGCGAACCACATGTACGCCACATGAGTTTTGGAGGGGGGGAGCGACACACATGCACACATGCGATACACATGCAAACCACGTGTGCGGCTTTTTGAAAAGCCACACTCATGGGGACACTTAAACAAATTTCACGTCCAGCTCAAAAGTGTTCGTCTGCTGACTGTTTTCATGCTAACAGTGCAAATGGCCACACATTTTCTAAGTGCTAACTGAGCAGTGTTAGATGTTCATGTGTGTCACCTGGAATTTGGCCGACACCTGCCGTGAGAGTGAACGATGGGCTCTCACAGGACACACTCTGTCTTTCAGCCTCTGGTGTGCGCAAATAGTTGTAGTGACAGCTGTACCTGCCGTTAGAGGCAGGTCTGACTTGTAGCGACAGCTGAATGTGGCGTTAGAGGCAGCTCAGATTTTACAGGAATTACATACGTTTCCTGTTCCGTGCGCATTTCGACCACATTAATACTATGTGTGAAGGAGCCCTAAAGCCTGATTTATGCTTCTCTGTCCCCGCAGCTCTGCAGCAACACAGAGCCTTCTGTGTCCCTGCATACCCTCTCTGAGCCCTTCTCTATAGCCTGATGTGCACATCCCAAAAATTTAAACTACACGTTGAAACAACAGTGTCCACAAGGGCTGTGATTGGTCACGTTTCTGGTTTCATTCCTCCCTCTCCCATCAAATTTAAAAGTTTTTGAAGTGCGCACGCCAATTACATTTCAATCAAACAGAGGAATGTTTGGCAGAAAAGTCCCCAAATATGACCAACTTTTCAACATGGAGTTAAAAAACTACAAAGATGCTGAAATGACCCGCAATTCATGGAGGGAAATTGCACGTACTGTAACACTGGTTTAGAGGTTGATGACTGTATAAAGAAGTGGAGCTTGTTGAGGGACAAATTAGTCTAGAGAAAGTTTTTTAAAAAAAGGGACCAGGAACAGTGGTGGTGCAGGTGGAAAGAAACCCCCAGGCTTGTTCTTCACATTGCCCCCCTACTATTCCGGCGGTAAATTGCATTATGATACCCACCAATACAGTGAAGAACTTTGAAAGGGTTACAGCCATGTGTGGTTACAGAGTTAGTGAGTTGTAGAAGCTTAAATCAGGCTTAAATTGAACATCTGGGATCTCCTGTCCCTCAGATGGCACTGAATCAAGAACAGTCATTCATCAGTAACTGATATAACGATGTGGGCATTGATTACTTTGAGAAACATTTGTCGAGCACTACAATACGGAGTTACCTTCACAGATGCCACTTAAAAGTTTGCTGTGCAACAAAGAAACCTTGTGTTAAGCTTGCATATAAGCGTCATCAGGTTGTCTGAAACTCAGAGGCATCTGGGTTGGACCATCACATGATGGAAACATGCATTGTGGTCAGACAAATCTGTACTCTGGATCTTTTTTAAGAAGAAATAGACATCATGTGCTCCGGACAAAAGACAAAAAGGATCTGTTATCAAGACTCTTATCAGCCACAAGTTCAAAAGCTAGGGTCTGTCATGGTATGTTGTTAAAAATAATTTACACTTCTTACTCACTGCCAGCCTGGTCGGGGTTCAACGCAATGATGTCAGAGTCCCAAATCCCATTTGCCATTGTCTGGTACCTTCCTTTCATCAAAGCTCCAACTGAACTCTCGACTGTGTACACTATATTACTGAAGTTGATTGCTATTGCTAGATCTCAGGGGCAAGTTTATCACCAGGGAACAGTTCATTCCAGTATCAACTAGAAGCACTCAGAGAGTGCAAACCTCCGCCAAGGCCATGGGGTCACTGACGCCATAACAGCTACACGCCGTGGAATCACCGAACCTAAAAGAGTCTAACAATGATGTTTGCTCAGTAGTAAAAAAAGTTTCATCTGCTGTGACTGGATAGCATGTATCCTTAGCGCTTGGCATCACAGTTTATTGCAACTTGCATCTTTCCCAGAAGCTACTGTCATCTGAGCACTGATGCTGATATTGCATGTGCTTATAGACAAAAACAAATAAGAGACAAAATTCAATTTATTGTTCAACTAAACTGCAAATATATGAATTTTTTAACATTTATGAAACACTTCTCTAAACAAGGCCATAGGGTAACTGACCCTAAAGAGATTCCCTCCTTGGCACAGTGATCTATTCAACAATTCAGTGTTACAACCAAAACTATGATACATACACTTTTCTTTCCTTTATATTTGACATCCTTGACCATGAAAACATACCACTAGAACTTGGAATCACTTGTATGTCTTTATTAGTTCAAAAGTTATTGTATAAAAACGATTTTTCGGTAGTGGCGGTTTTCTTCTGGATCAAGCTCCATAACATTTGAAGCTACATCAAATCTGATGACACCTTACTGGGTGTTAGTTGTGCATCTCTAGCTTCATTTGTCACCTCACACTGACACATTTTCTATTTTCCCTATATTTTTGCATATTCTGGATCACCAGATCTGGAATCTGGATCCGATCATCACCAAACTTTGTTGTTTGATAGAACATTTGACTATGTTACACCCTAATTTTTTTCAAGCCTTTCTGCCTTGTTTTTGTGGAATTAGAAACTAGAATGTCAAAATTCCCCCTATTCTGCAATGGTGAAGAATCCTTTAAAAAAATTCCTGGATCCGGATTGTGATCCGGATCACCACTAAAATTTAATCACTTATTCCTCTTGTCATTTCCAACCACTCCACAAAATTTCATCAAAATCTGTTCAAAGTTAGCAGAGTTATCCTGCTGACAAACAGACAGATAAACAAACAAATGCGACCGAAAACATAACCTCCTTGACGGAGGTAAAAATTGCTGAGGCTATTGGGATGGATCAGTGTTGCATTGTACCTGCTGTGCATGCCCTGACTGGCTGCGAGTCTACCAGTGGCTTTTTCAGACTTGGGAAGAAAACAGCATACACCATACTCCAAAAATACAAAGATGCTCTTAAGGGACTGACAGAATTCCATTGTCCAGATGATGAGGGACTTGATGCTATGGAGCTCCTTCTTTTGATGTATGGGAAGGTTCGCAATGGCAGATTGTATGCTACTCTTGATGAATTGCACTTCATGTTAGCATCCACAACTGACAAACCAGTGTCATCCCTCCCTCCAACTGATGATGCATTTAGACAACATGCTCTTAGAGCAAAGTTCCAGATGATGATCTGGTGCAGTAGCCACATTGCAAATCCAAGAATGAGAGATCCCACAGCATACGGTTGGGTTAAATCAGATGAAAACCTGCCGTGTGTGACAAATCAGAAGGAATCAGTTCCCAAGGAAATACGGGATTTGACCCACTTGTACTGTAACTGTAAGGATGCCAACTGCATTGATGGTAGAAAATGTCCATGTCTACTTTCTGGCCTGAAATGCATAGAGACATGCAGCTGCAATAAATGTCCAAACACTGTGGCAATGGTACAAAATGATGATGACGGGAATGACGACAAAGACTAGAAGTGATATTTTTGGATAAAGCCCAAAGAACATTGTATGTGAGTTTGAAATTCCAAGACTATTGTGATCAGTGGCATAA
Organism: Thalassophryne amazonica; assembly: GCF_902500255.1. Lineage (NCBI taxonomy): Eukaryota > Metazoa > Chordata > Actinopteri > Batrachoidiformes > Batrachoididae > Thalassophryne > Thalassophryne amazonica. Next base: position 96,241,778 of record NC_047112.1, on the reverse strand, counting down.
GAACAAATGACTAGCAACATTTCTGAGGATATGAACCCCCTCTCCCAGAAACCCCATAACCTATTCAAGCAATATTGTGGGAAAATCACAATTTGAGTGACAATATGAGGCTTTTTGTAATATTTTGTATTTTGTTAATTGTAGGGGTGAAAGCCATGTACAATGTGATTCCTTTGTTAAAAATGTTATCTCACTAGTTACTGGATGTAAATAAAGATATTTTGATTACATGTAAAAGTTGCTATACCTCTTTACAGGTAATCTGGATTGGGATTATGAGAAAAAAATCTGGAAAAAAAACCCAAAAATGTCCTTTTGGGAGGGGGGGGTACACAGACAACCCCTAAAACAACGGCTGATTATTTTTACATGTAGTTCCCAACAAGAAAACACCAGTATATAGGACTTAATCATGGTTTCCAGCCACAGGGATCACACAATTTAAAGAATCCTAGTTGTAGATAGCAGTTCGGCTGTGTTTTGGAACATAGGGGGTTAAACGACCATGTTGTGCACCCATTTTGCCAAGTACAACATCATTTCTAGAAACTAGAGAGCAATACCTAAATTTTGATACCAGTACAACTTGTTATCTCCGGTAGGGGTACCTCTATTTTTTTGAGCTGCCAACCACTGGTCTATCTGTGATGGCAGCATTAACGCTGAGCACTACATCATGATTTTAGAGCAACACATGCTGCCTTCAAGATGACATATTTTCCACGGATGTTCATGCATTTTTCAACAAGACAATGCAAAACCACATTCTGCCCACATGACAAAGGCATGACTGTGGAAGGAAATTATATGGATGTTGGATTGTCCTGACCTGCCTCTAGCAGAAAATGTGTGAAGAATTTTGAAATGGAAAATGCAACAGCATCAAGCCCGTACTGTTGCAGAAGATGTGTTTCCGCTGCATCGCTCGGTGTCCTCAATGTCAAAACGACTTTTAAGTGTAGTGAGAAGGAATGGCAAATTTACAAAATGGTGAATGGCTTTAGCGTCTCAACTTTTTTGAAATGCGTTGTAGGCCTTAAATGCAGGAATGGATGTATATTAAGATAGGAAATAAAGTTGACCAGAAAAAAATAACATGACATAAATGCTGGGTTCATGCTGTCTCCAATGAAACAGAAGTAAAAGTAAATACAAGAATCACTGTGTTTGTTTTCATTTTCTATTTTGTCTCAAACGTTTCTGATTTGGGGTTGTAATAAAATGCTCAGAAAAGACATTTTGAGGCCATAGCAACCAGCGGAATGTTGTAACAGCCTCTCGTAGTAGTTGTCCACCTTGACAAAGTACAAAAAATGATCACTTAAAACAACCACAGATTCCGCATAACATACTGGAGCACTGCAACAGGGTTGAAAAATTGGGCATTTACCTAGGCGCCAAGCTAGAAAGAACCCCCCCCCCCGTGCCCAAAACTGTTATATTAATTGAAAATTCAGTAAGGTATATCTTATATATTATATTCCAATTCTAAGGTGGAACTATGCCAATATACAAAGGTATACGAGGGCTGTCCGTAAAGTATAGGTCCTTTTTATTTTTTTCAAAAACTATATGGATTTCATTCATATGTTTTTACGTCAGACATGCTTGCACCCTCGTGCGCATGCGTGAGTTTTTCCACGCCTGTCGGTGATGTCATTCGCCTGTGAGCACTCCTTGTGGGAGGAGTCGTCCAGCCCCTCGTCGGAATTCCTTTGTCTGAGAAGTTGCTGAGAGACTGGCGCTTTGTTTGATCAAAATTTTTTCTAAACCTGTGAGACACATCGAAGTGGACATGGTTCGAAAAATTAAGCTGGTTTTCAATGAAAATTTTAACAGCTGATGAGAGATTTTGAGGTGATTCTGTCGCTTTAAGGACTTTTCACGGTGCGAGACGTCGCGCTGCGCTCTCAGGCAGCGTCATCAGCCTGTTTCAAGCTTAAAACCTCCACATTTCAGGCTCTCTTGATCCAGGACGTCGTGAGAGAACAGAGAAGTTTCAGAAGAAGTCGGTTTCAGCATTTTATCCGGATATTCCACTGTTAAAGGAGATTTTTTTAATGAAAGACGTGCGGACAGGTCCGCGCGTCGGGACGCAGCCGACGCGGCGCGGCGGCACAGGAAAAACACCTCAGTGTTGATAACCATTTGTAAAATCCAGTTGGCTTTTGATGGCTTTCAGTGGAGTGAGTATATGAGAAATTGTTTATCAGCTGGAGATGTTCCAACGTGTCCTCAAGGCTTCCAACAGAGGTGTTTTTCCTGTGGCGGAGCGTCGCGGCGGCTGCGAGCCGACGCTGCAATCCGCCCGCACGTCTTTCATTAAAAAAAATCTCCTTTAACAGTGGAATATCCGGATAAAATGCTGAAACCGACTTCTTCTGAAACTTCTCTGTTCTCTCACGACGTCCTGGATCAATAGAGCCTGAAATGTGGAGGTTTTAAGCTTGAAACAGGCTGATGACGCCGCCTGAGAGCGCTGCGCGACGTCTCGCACCGTGAAAAGTCCTTAAAGCGACAGTATCACCTCAAAATCTCTCATCAGCTGTTAAAATTTTCACTGAAGACCAGCTTAATTTTTCGAACCATGTCCACTTCGATGTGTCTCACAGGTTTAGAAAAAATTTTGATCAAACAAAGCGCCAGTCTCTCAGCAACTTCTCAGACAAAGGAATTCCGACGAGGGGCTGGACGACTCCTCCCACAAGGAGTGCTCACAGGCGAATGACGTCACCGACAGGCGTGGAAAAACTCACGCATGCGCACAAGGGTTCAAGCATGTCTGACGTAAAAACATATGAATGAAATCCATATAGTTTTTGAAAAAAATAAAAAGGACCTATACTTTACGGACAGACCTCGTATCTAAATATCTAAAAAGGAAGAGTAAAATAGGAGAGTAGAAAAGACTAGAGTAGAGCCACTTAGGTGCCTGGTCTTGAGAACCAGGGATGGTAGGTTAAAAAGCTTTTTATCCCATGGGCACACTCCCTACCCACCAAAGCAGCTCAAGAAAAAGGTATATATATATATAATATAATAAGTAATAAGACATAAGAAGGATAAGACATCACAGGAGAAGATTGTTATCAAACACAAAGGAACCAACTATTTTGTAAGCTACGATAAACGTTGCTAAGGCCGGGTAGATAAGCTAACGTTAGCTGTTAGGTATAACTAATTGTACCTCACTCCTCCAATATTTACTTAAATATAATAATATTAAAAGGGGGGAACAAGAAAAAGTAAAGCGTGTAGAAATGTATATGGAGACATAACTATATATATTTGCAGAAAAGATTAAAACGGCGGGCGTTTTAATCACCAAACCTGCAGCTACCAGCGTTACACATCATGCTCTTTCTTCTTCTTCTGCTATATTTTTAACACAGTATTCAGTAGCGTCGCCCTCGTGTGGGAAGACGTGTAATTACAGCTGATCATCCCAGTAACCACTTAAAGCGTTAAACATTAAACTGGCATATATATGGATTATATACAGTATTCCATAACAGCAAACGTTTCCCCAGAACCCCTTTACATTCTATGATCAACCATGTGTCCTGGGAGAACGCAGTGCTAGCAAACCCTTACGAGGACCCATGCAACTAGCTTGCTGTCAACCTATCAGTATTTTAGAGCAACAACCTACAAAGCACCATGAGGAGCGGTTCATTTTAGGGAGTTAAAATAATGATAAAAGCATAAACATGAACAAAAGGACAAAAAAGAGAGAGAGAGAATGTGAGGAATCAGTTTAATTAGTTGTACCAAAGGTTTAAATTGCTTCGGGAGCAGAAAAATGAAAACTGTTCTGAATGCGTAAATGGAATGTTTGATGTATAAAACTGCTTAATTCTTACAGTGTACAAAAGCTGTTAAAAGTTAATAGCTGTGGCTTAAGGATTTCACTTCTTGTTGGTGGTTGTGAACTGTGCAAGCATTGTTCTTTGGTTGAGGACTCATGTGCACTGGTTGACTTGAAGATGTGTGATGATGGCACTTGGGGGGGGGGGGGGGGGGGGTGAGATGGGGGTGTATGTGAGGCTCCCAGAGTCCTCTGAAACATCCATAGCTACATACTGATGATGGCAGCTTACCCGTCCGATGAGCACAGGTTCAGGTCCTCTGTACTCTTCGATCACAAAGAACTGATTCCAGAGCCAGCTTCTTCGATGGCGAGAGTGAGGCCCTGCTCGTGGCGGGTACCGCCCAGTCTCTGCACCCCGTTTAGAGTGTCCTCGTGTCCTCTCAGGCAGGATGTTAACACCTGTCTCTACACGGAGCCCAGGCTGGAGCATGTACTCCTGCTGTCTGTGATCATTAATTAGTGTCAGAGGATGAGGAAGTGCTTGTCCTGATACATTTGGATTATGCAAGTCCAAGTAAGATTCTTGATCATCTGATGTAAAATCCACATTTGGTAGAGATTTCACGTCAGACTGTGCATTCTGCATGTGGCCTTCCAGCTGTTTATTTCTAACAAATGGCTTATGGGTGGAGTCTGAATGAGATGAAACTCCATTTTTACTTGATGTAAACTGTAAATCGTCGCGTTCCTCTGGAAGGCCGACAGCCACTGAGGTGCCATTCCTTTGCCTTTCCCCTACGGAGAATAAAAATAAAAGAAGTACAATATGTACTGCCATTGCAGAGGTTCACTGAGCAGTTTGTCTCACAGAATTTCTGATCAGTCGCAGGTGTTCTTCATGGTCCACTTTCAGCATTTATTCTCTTTCTTCGCCCTTCGCCTGCTGCAGGTTTTATGTTATTTTCCCCATGGCGAGCCGTCATTCTGTTTTCTTTTCTCATATTTTCCTGTGAAGGACACATTCTGAAATCTGAAGCAGACACAACAATTAGTGAAATGCTGACTCTATTAATTAAAATATAAAACAGATTGATATAGAAGAAAGGAAAAAAAATGTTTGCATTCTGCACATCTTCCACATCATCTTATGAATAAATGTTCTATAGTATGATTTATAAAAAAAAAAAGAGTTGTATTTTTATAGTTTCCTGCTTGCAAAGTTTTACAAGTAGTTGTAAAAAAGACAGCAAGCTGTAAGTCTCTGAAGAGAACGAGAGGCACTTGACCTGCATAATGTACAGCCAAGACTTTACAGACTGTAAACAGTAATTTCATGCATCGTGTCATATCTGTCTGGCTAATATATACAGAATGGTCCAAACCTATGGGCACATTTAAAGCACTGAATGGAATATCTATCATAAACCATCATTATGGTTATTAGGAAGATTATTTTTCAAATGGTCGCCCTAATTGTATTTTGTATATGGGACGGTATTCCTATCCTGTGTCATATTCAATGAAAAACAAGCATCCTCATAGATATTAGATCTTAGGAACGTTTATCATCTTCTATGCAGAAGGTAACAACTGCCTTCAACACTCCTCTTGGACACTGCGAGTACCTGGTTATGCCTTTTGGCCTCACTAATGCACTTGTTGTCTTTCAAAACCTGGTTAATGAAGTACTCTACAATCTGTTGAATGTCTTTGATTTTGTATACAGTACCTATGCCACTTTTTAATTTTCTTTAAGAACAAATCCAAACTTGTTAGATACAGTACCCTCCAAAAGTACCGAAACACTTGGTATTTCACACATTTTAATTTGTTTATGCCATTTCAAATACAAAAAATTAAATAAAAAAACATCATCCTTAAACTCAAACTGAAAACAAATCTCTACAACATGATATAAATTAATTAAAAATGTAAAAGCCAATTAGATGGGTTGCATATGTAATGGGACACTTTGGTATAATACCTGTAAATAATCAGTTTTTTGCCAGTTTTCTTCAGACAAGTCAGGAGATGGATACATGAACATTTTCAAGTTGCTGAATATGTCTTGGACTTTATTTACATCAATTATGAAGAAATACAAACAGTATGACACTCTATGATACAGCTGTGTGGAGTATACAGTTCTCAAAAACTGAATGTGCAAAAACGAGAAGAGTGAGGAAAGCCACCAAGACACCCAGACAACCCAGAAGTTATAGGGTTCTGTGGCTGTAATTGGAGAAATTCTGCATGTTTTGCATTCTGTATCACCAGTTATACAGCCTGATGATGAAGTGGTATAGAGGAGGATTTTCTTATAAAGAACACCTGAAACTTCAGCTACAATCTGCCAGAAGGTACATCTGAGATGCAAGCCTAGATGTGATGTTTCGGTGAAAGAAATTTTTGAAATGTCTACTAGAGAATCAGTTGTATGTCAAGGCTGAAAAATGTGAGTTTCACTGTTCTTCTGTCTCTAGGATTCATGAGCTTGCCTGGCAAAGTGGGATTGGATCCCATTAAGGTCAACATGGTGGTGGATTGACCTACTCCGGAGTCCCTTAAGGAACTCCAACCTTTCCTCAGTTTTGCTAATTTTTATGCTGATGACTGCTGAGGACCCTTACACCTCCTTTTCCAAGATGTTGTCATTGGCACCATGCAATAATGACGTGGGGAACCAGGAGTTGCTATTTATTACACTTGCTATGAAGAGCGGAGCCACTGGCTAGAGGGGACCAACCAGCCATTTACATACAGTATTTGAAATCTTGCAAATGCTTAAATTCTTGTCAAGGTGGGCACAATTTTTTTTAAATATCGGGTCTAAATTTTCTCTGACCTATTGTCCAGGTTTCCGCAACAATAAGGCCAATGCTCTTTCTTGGCAGTTCATGATGGAGGACACGTGTGGCAATTGTTCCTCCATCCTTCCCGACTTGCGTACTGAAAGCATTGGCATGGGAGGTCAAGTAACTGGTGAGGAGAGCACATGAGAGTGTCCATGTACCAGCTGAATGTCCGCATCACCAGCTGCTGATCCCCAACAGCCTTCGCTAAAAGTGCAGCTCTGCAGTGGGGTCATTCAGGAAGGCCCAGAACAGAATTTAATTCACCAGCATTTTTGGTGTACTCCTGCTAGTCTCCTATGTTACTGGTTGCTTCTCTCTTAGGGATATGCAGTGATTATTTTTTTCTTTGATTAACTGGTTCTCTATAATGACTCATTTTATTCCATTACCCAAACGGAACAGCTGAACTTCTGGTTCAGAATGTGTTTTGTTTGCATGGTTTGCTTGTTGATAATGTCTCTGACGGTGGCCCTCAATTTGTCATGTGTCTTTGGCAACTGGTACATGGTACCAGAGCACCCCAGGCTGAAGGTCAATGATCAATTTTGTGATTGTATTATCTGATGTAAGGCCATATGTTCCATCCTGACACTCGGGTGAAGAGAGGGGCAGAGCTGACAACTGATCAACTGGTGGTGAGTTGGATCAGAGGGTGGGGGAGGACTTTGGATAGATCTGGTAAGCCCAAACAGATAGCGTGGGTGAACTGGGAATGTCTGGAGGAGCCCACTGTCCAACAGATCTTCAACTCACACCTCCGACCGAGCTTTTCTGGAATCCCTCTGTAGGTTGGAGGCATTGAACAAGAATGGGCAATGTTCAAAACTTTCACTGCTGAAGCTGCAGCGAGGAGCTGTGGCCTGAAGGACTTAGGTGCCTCAAGGGCCAGCAACACTGGAACACTGTGGTGGACACCAGTGGTCAGGGAAGCCATTCGACTGAAGGAGTCTTTCTGGGATATGTTATCTTGTAGGACTGCAGAGGCAGTTGCAAGGTACAGACAGGGCGGCAGCTTCTGCTGTGAGGGAGGCAAAGCAGCGGGTGTGGGAGGAGTTCGGAGTAACCACGGAGAAGGACTTTCGATCAGCACCAAAGTGCTTCTGGCAGGCCATGAGGCACCTCAGGAGAGGAAAATGGGGAACCATCCAAGCTATTTATAGTAAGGATGGGACTCTGTTGACCTCAACTGAGGAGGCAATCGGGCACTGGAAGGAAGAAGAACTCCTGCATCAGACTGGAGCGCCCTCTGTAGTAGCAACCCAGTCTCACGGCATGTCAGCACAAAATATAAATTAATCTATTAGTTTGTGATGTTGTCATGAAAAGCGCCACATTTTCGTCACGCAGCACAAATTAATTCTAATACATTCCATGATGGCTGCATGAAATTAAAAGTGAAGTGGGGGTGGTTATGGTTAAGGTTAAGGTTGGGGGTAGGAGTAGGGTTAGTAATAGTGAGAAAAAAAAAAACTCCCTGTCACAAAAATTTGACTCATTTCGTGATGGGAGCATGAAAAAAAAAAGTGAGACTGGGCTGGTAGTAGAGGCAGAGCTGGAAGCTGATGGGGGATCATCATCAATATCCCTGGTGGAAGTCACTGAGGTAGTCAAACAACTCCACAGTGGCAAAGCCCCAGGGGTTGATCCGCCCAGAAATGCTGGACGCTCTTGGTGTGGAGGGACTGTCTTGGGTAAGACGACTTCAACATTGCGTGGAGGTCTGGGACAGAGCCTAAGGAGTGGCAGACTAGGGTGGAGGTCCCCATACTTAAAAAAAAGCAGACCAGAGAGTGTGTGCTAATTACAGGGGTATCGTACTACTCAGCCTCCCTGGTTAAGTCTACTCCAGATTGCTGGAAAGGAGGGTTTGGTTGATAGTCAAACCTCAAATTGAAGAGAAGAAATGCGGGTTCCGTCCTGGCCATGTAACAACTGACCAGCTCTTCACTCTCAAAAGGATCCTGGAGGGTGCCTGGGAGTATGCCCATCCAGTCTACATGTGTTTTGTGGACTTGGAGAAGGTGTATGATTGGGGACCTCGGGAGACATTGTGGGAGGTGCTGCAGGAGGAAGGGGGTCCCTTCTTAGGGCCATCCAATCGCTGTACTCACAAAGCAAGAGCTGTGTTCAGGTTCTTGGCAGTAAGTCGGACTTGTTTCTGGTGGCGGTTGGCCTCCACTAGGGCTGCGCCTTGTCAACAATTTTGTTTATGATATTCATGGACAGGATATCAAGGCATAGTCTGGGAGAGGAGGATCTTCAGTTTGGTCGGCCTGTAACTACCAGCACTCACTGGGTCAGTTCGCAGCAGAGTGTGAAGCGGCTGACCTCTAAATCAGAGGTCATGGGTCTCAGCAGGAAACTGATGGATTGCCTACTCCAGGTAGAAAATGAGGTCTTGCCCCATGTGAAGGAGTTCAAGTACCTTGGGGTCTTGTTCATGAGTGAGGGGACAGTGGAGCGTGAGATTGGCCGGAGAATTGGCACAGCAGGGATGGTATTGCATTCACTCTGCTGTAGTGTTGTGACGAAAAGGGAGCTGAGCCAAAAGGCAAAGCTCTCAAGCTGCTGGTCAATCATCGTTCCTACTCTCACCTATGGTCATGACAGTTGGGTCATGACCAAAAGAACTAGACTGTGGGTACAAGCGGCCGAAATGGGTTTGTCATGATCTGAACTTTTGTATTTTGTCTAGAAGCCAACCCCCAAAATTTTGTACTTTGTGTGCCAAAGTATATTTTAGGATAAATGTGGTTACCGTTGGAAAGATAATCCCCTGAGGGGTTCAAATTCGACATTCATAAAAATCAAACCCTGGGCCGTTGCCAAGGAAACGGCCTTCAAAGGTCAGTGACCTGAAACAGCCCGTGACCTGGCATTTACAGTCCAATAATGGAGTGCTTCTCCTTGATTGCTTCTGAAATCTAAAAGGAATGACCGATTGACACCAAAGTTGGTATGTTGAGAGAGGAGGAATGGAATCATGACTGCCTATCACTTATTACCATTGGCTGCAGTATGTGACCTTGGGATGACCTTGAACATACATGTGAAAGTGACTTTCAGTGTTCACGAGCGCTATCACATTGCATATGTAAAACTTTCCTTTTAAATAATATGCTCCATACCAGCAAGGACCTTATGGTATTGTTGGAGAGGGCAGTCAATGTACTTCACATTGGAAGCAATTTGGGATCACACCAAGAATGCATTAATTATTTCAGTTTTGTATCAGAAAGGTGGGAAAATTGGGTTACAGAATAATTGTTAAGTTTTGCATCGGAATGGGTGGACTTCAAACAAATTGGGTTACCTAATGTATTGTTAAAATCCTGATTAAGTTTTGTATAGAAAGTTTGGGTTTAAATAAGGTTCTGGTGTTCTTTCTGTTGTGCTTGCCTGTTGTGCTTGCACATGTATGTGTTTGATGTTTAGTTAAGATTAGCATAAGAAAACAAGAAATGGGCAGGCCAAAGATTATTACCCCATCGATTATAGAATAGACAAAACAATATCCCTATCTCCTAAATAGTTAACTATACCATGTACACAGTGTCGACTAATTTTACACATCAGTTTTTTTTATATGGACTTTTAATATGATATTACCGGTATTAATATATAAAGCCTAATTTTATCAGAAAGTCAGCACAATATTGTACACGTTTGTTACAGGGTTCATTTACCATTGCTATTGTTATTGTTGTTCTCATTCTCCCTATTTTGAAAAATAAATGTGGCCATTGAATGGTCTTGACAAAAGCGTCGCTTTGTTATCTTTATTAATTAAAGATAGACTTTTCATCAGTCTCATAGCTCTTTTTACATGTTCCCAACCTTAAAAAACATGTTTGGCGGCTAGTTCGTTACATAAAAATGGCCAGTCAAACATTTATTCTTCAGGAATCCAAATTTGGTTTGGTTTCACAAGATGACCTTGAAATGACGTTGAAAGGTCATTTGAAGGTCACACTGGAATTTGATGAGATAGTATCGCATTTATAACCAAAATAAACAATTCCAACCATGGTAAGATGAAACAGTGTGATCATAATAACTCTAAATTATGGTCAGAAGCGGCTTTCCCCCAGGTTTGACAATACATGTATGATGTGTAACCATAGCAATGGGCAATCATGGTGTGATCCCAAATTGCTTCCAATGTGAAGTGCATTGACTGCCCTTTCCAACAATACCATATAGTCCGTGCTGGTATGCACTCTTAACCCAGATTTTGTTTTAACTTAAATTTCTGAGTTATCATTAATTATTCTTTCGTGTTTTGTAAAAAAAGCATTCTCATTACTAAACTAAATTAGTTGATTGCACTATTCAACTGAAATTTTCGGTGCAATGATCATGTTAAGCAGAGTTAACTTTTTGTCTTAAGTTTCTGTAAGGGAGGGGAGGGGCCCATTTTAAATTCTACCTAGCAACCATGTCAAGTGTGAAGACTCCACTCATCCTGCTGCTTCTGCTCATGGCTTCCTGTGCTCAAATTCAAAACCTGTGGATTTTGAGAGCAACACATAACTTTCTGCTCAAAAGACGATTCATTGAAAATAGCTCAGTGTTTAAGTGCTGCTGCTTCTTTTTTTTTCTCTCCGCTGTACGCAGTGTACACTTGGCTGTGGGTTTTTGAAAGAAACACTGACTTAAAGAAAGTGGAATTTAGGCTTCAAGTTAGTTATTTGTTGATAACTTTCTGGAAATTAGTTTCGCCCAAAGAGTGGTCCAGTGAGAACACGTCAGCTAAACTGAAGTTATTTTTTGGCAATATAACTCATCATTTGGTGTGCTATTACTAAATCAAACACATTTCAACTGTTGCTTTTTTTAACATGCACTTAATTTTTTTGTTTAGGTTTAGTTAATGTATTAAATACTTTTTAAACAAAATTGTAGAACTTAAAATCTGTTCATTTATATTATGTGTCACTTTGTTGCCTTTTTTTAGTAAACATTTGTCACATTTTTTACAGTACAGTTTTAATGCATTTTTTCCTGTTTTTACTTTTCCTTCGTAATATTTTTTTAAATGTATTGTAGCAATCGCCAGGCCGGTTGCTAAGACTGTGAACTGTTATGCTGCAGTGCATCATGGGAGTACAGGGTTTTGAGAGTTTTAAGTGTTGTTAATGTGTTTCATGTTAGTTTAACAGTGTGGTTAGTGTTACTGATTTATTGTGTTCAATAGTTCAGTTGAGTTTAGTTAAGTGTCTGTTGCCACCATAAGTGAAAAGTGTATTGCATTTGATGCTTTCCACCATTTTCTGTGTTGTTGGGGTTGCAAACAAAACGGCACCTCCTTGCGGCAGAGTGCAGAAAAGCTCAGAGCGTCTCGTTCTTCCACACCACTCGCCACAGTATTCTTTAATTCCTTTCCTTCCATACACATTTGTTGAAACAATGCATTATAATCTCAAAATAAAGATGGAGTAGTTAAATTACAAGAGAAGACATTACTTATATTAAGAAGTTGTTTTAACTATTGATTAATAATGTTTACGTATGTTTAACTTAAAATAGTTATTTTATATACCAATGAGAAACCATTTATGTGAACTAATGATTTTGAGTAGCAACTACTACTGTGATTTGTTAATACAACTTAACCTGATTAGTTTTAGCTTGTGTAAAAACTAAAGCGGTTTAAGGCAACGGGTTTCCACGCAATTTTCTAGTAAACTCAACTAATTCAGGTTAAGAGTGTGGAGCATATATTTAAAAGGAAAGTTTTACATGTTTTACATGCAATGTGATAGCTCTCGTGAACACTGAAAGTGTCACTTTTACGAGGTCTGTCCAAAAAGTAATGGACCTTTTAATTTTTTTCAAAAACTACATGGATTTGAATCACGTGTGATTGCATCAGCCAAGCTTGAACCTTCATGCGCATGCGTGAGTTTTTTCACTCCTGTCGGTTGTGTCATTCGCCTGTTGGCAGGCTTTGAGTGAGCACTGGTCCACCCCCCGCGTCGGATTTTTATTGTCAGTGAAGTGGCTGAGAGGCTGCCGCTTTGCTCCATGAAATTTTTTCAGAAACTGTTAGAGACAGCCAGTTGGAAACCATTTGAAAGATTCAGATGGATTTCAGTGAAGATTCTGTTGGCGTCACACGGATTAAGGAGTGTTAAAACCTTTTTAAGGACGGCCCACAGTGGCGGAAGGCGTGGGGTGCACCGAGCGGCCATCGACAGGCTGGAACGACCAGATCATTTCTAAACTGAACGCTGTGTTGATCTGGGACATCGTGTGACTACCACCGAAATGGCAAGAGAGCTGGACATAGCACTTTTGCGGCACATTCCACTGTTACAGAAGATTTTGTAATGAAAGACGTGCAGAGGAATTTGTGCGTCGGCATGGAGCCGCTCATTGCGTGCAACAAAAAAACCACCTCCGTGTTGGAAGTCTCGCAGGACATGTTGTGGCATGTCCAGCTGTTACACAATTTCTCGGATACTCACTCGACTGAAAAGCCACCGAAAGCCGTCTGAATCTTCTGAATGGTTTCCAAACCATTTCATGGAGCAAAGCGGTAGTCTCTCAGCCATTTCCCTGACAATAAAAATCCGACGAGGGGGGTGGACCACTGCTCACTCAAAGCCCGCCCACAGGTGAATGACGCAACCGACAGGTGTGAAAAAACTCACGCATGCGCACGAAGGTTCAAGCTTGGCTGATGCAATCACACGTGATTCAAATCCACATAGTTTTTGAAAAAAATAAAAAGGTCCGTTACTTTTTGGACAGACCTCGTACATGTATATTCAAGGTCATCCCAAGGTCACATACTGCAGCCAATGGAAATAAGTGATAGGTAGTCATGATGTTCCATTCCTCCTCTCTCAACATACCAACTTTGGTGTCAGTCGGTCATTCCTTTTAGATTTCAGAAGCAATCAAAGAGAAGCACTCCATTATTGGACTGTAAATCCCAGGTCACGGGCTGTTTCAGGTCATTGACCTTTGAAGGCCGTTTCCATGGCAACGGCCCAGGGTCTGATTTTTATGAATGTCGAATTTGAACCCCTCAGGGGATTGCCTTTCCAACGGTACCACATTTATCCTAAAATATACTTTGGCACACAAACTCCAAAAATAAGGCTCTTTTGACTTCTAGACCAATTATCTTTTGTTCTAATTTATTCTGCTTAGTTTAGTTTGGATATGGTTTTCTGTGTGTGTTTTCTCTTGTTGTTTTTCCTGCTTTGGCTTTGTCTGTCCCTATCTCTCTTGTCTGTCCCGCTTGGTGGTGATTAGTGCACACTGTCTGGGCCACACCCTGTTCTGGAACTTTCCACACACCTGTTTCCAATCTGTAGCTCATCACCAGGGTGTATATAAGATTCACTGGTTGCACTAGTTCTCCACCAGATCGTTGTGCTTTATGCCTTCGCTTCCAGCTATGTTCATGTCCCTTTCTAGTCCTGCTTGCCACGTTGTGTTTTTTGACCACCTGCCTATTTTTTCAACCATGCCTTATCGCCTGATGTTACTGATTTGTTTGCTGATCTTGGACTGCTTGTTTGTGTACCGGACCCTGCTTTTCCAACCAGGGAACGATCTTAAACTACAGAGCAGTGAGTTTGAGCCCTGCAGGGAGGTGTTCCAGGCATGTCCAGCTGGGAGGAGACCCCTGGGAAGACCCACGACTATGTGGAGAGATTATCTCTCCATAATGGCCTGGGAGCGCTTCAATATCCCCCAGTCAGAGGTGGTTAATGTGGCTCGGGAAAAGGAAGTTTGGGTCCCCTGCTGGAACTGTTGCTCCTGTGACCCGTCCTAGATACGTGGTTGAAGATGTATGTATGGACAGAGGTGGCCTTGAACCAGGAACCTTCCTTACTAGAAACAAGTGCAGTTAACCACTTGACCATCGCCAACTAGTTTTATTAGATTATATATTTAGTCCCTCTTCACGTTTCAGTGAGTTACCCTGAGTATTTGTTTCTCTCCACCTTTTTATTGTGATATCTCCTTCTAGTTTGCCAACTGTCTTGATTCCTGGTCCCGTATTTGGAAGGTTTCTTGTGTACTGTCCAGTTGTCTGTGTTTATGGATTTCTCTTCTGCTGTTCTCTATCAGGAAACCGCATGGGCTGTCCTTCTGTGTGACCTACCACAGCCTGTGTAAGCAACCATGAGAACTGTTTGCTGTTTCCAAGACTCTTGAATCACTTATTAGCATTGTGATTCTAACCTCTGTGACTGCCTTTATAAATCCTGATTTTATCTATCGAAGTTGTGATTCTCTGCACTGGGATCTAGTTTCTGAGCCATAGTGTTCACAAGAATGCATGGACTCATTTCCTCTATATTTGTATTGTCAAGTGTGTCGGTAGCATGAGGGGTCACCCCTTTGAGTCTGATCTGCTTGAGGTTTCTTCCTCAAATCATCAGAGGGAGCTTTTCCTTGCCACTGTCACCTGTGTGCTTGCTGTAGTGGTTGGTAAGGTAGACCTTAATTGTGTGAAGCACCTTGAGGCAGCTTTGTTGTGATTTTGCACTATATAAATGAAATAAATTCAAATTGAATTGAAACTGCATGCATCCACCAGAGAGATGGACAGACAGAGTTTTGACAGACAGATATCTACACAACATACAGGTATGTCATTGACATTTTTCTTAGTACTGTTGGGATTCTTTCTTGTTTTAGATGTACCTATTGATCATACAGAATTTCAGATTATTTCCAATTAATTTTGACTCCACATACTTTACTGTCACACACAATTTACTGGGCATCAGATGATTGATGTCATCCCTAATGTCCCTCTCCTTCGATGTCCCAGTGCCCAGTAGTGGAAAAAATTCCCCTTAAGAGATTAATTAGACCCATAAATAATTTAATCAGTGACTCTCATTTCCCAAAAGTTTAATGATCTGCGCTTGGTTGGTATTTGAATCAAATCCCAGTGACTAATCTTTAAAACCTGATGTACTGAGAAGTGTTGGAAGCTTAGTCAGACTGAAAATGTGAAAATGCAGTTTTTCTTTTACCTCCCACCAACATATATCACTGGGCCAAATTATTTATCCTACAATGACGTGAAATGTTCTGGTTCCACCTTTACGCTTGCATGTAGGCATGCATCATTATCCCACAGTGCCTGAGTCACAGGCTCACAAGAATATCTGCTTCAACAAATGCCAAGTATTTACTGCATTTTGTCCCTTTTAGAACAGATTTATAATGAAAACGGGAGTTCAGAAAATTAACACAAAATGTCACAAATATGATTGCAGCTAAAAGGCAAAATCCTGGCGCTTGATCTGTGTAGTAAAAATAAATGTGGAGACAAAATGTGCAAACAATCACAGCGCACGGTAATGTGTTGACACCTTAATAAGACCCGTAATGCTTTGTGAGACATCCAAAGTGATACAGAGGAAACGCAAAAACAAGCCCTGTGTTCTCTTCATCTTTGATACTGGCCTAGATTTTTTTTTTTTAAACTACGCATGAGAACAAAGCAAATTTGTGTTTGACCAATAGGAAATAAGTCATTTAAAACTCTGTAGGTTCTCACTGTGCTTTAAAAAAATCTGTTATCTGTGAAAAGATTTTTTTTTTTTCCATTTTGAACACCAGTTTTACACATCATCCACATCTGAGGTTTCATGTTCGGTCCTTGTTAACCAAAGAATCTGCTTCCCATCATCTTTAAGCGATGAAAACACAAGCAGCACTGCTTCTATAACACTTTGTCTCTCTCAGCTATTGTGCATTAACGCAGACCGAATTCTCTCTCCTGACTTTTGCTCAGAAACCACTTTTCCAGCAGTATGTGTCATTCACTGTTGTTTGAAGTCTTTAGAGTATGAGCATGTGAAATGTAAGGCGGGATAGAGGAAGAAAGAGTGAGGACAATTTGCTGTTGCCGGCTCAGAATGGAAAGATGAGTGGTGACATGGCTCTAAATTGCAAATCGTTGTTCCAGTCTCACTTCAGTCTGCATGGAGTCGCTCTGCTGCAAGGAGGCTATATCATTTTTATTAAAAATAGCCTGTGCATGTCGGGCCTTTATTTGGGGAAAGCGGGAGATGGAGGGAGAGCGGGAGGAAGAGGTTGCGGTGGAAGTCCATTTGGGAGGGGACAGCGCGGCCGCCTTAAATGACCAAGACGTGGACAGATTCTTTTCCACTGGAGCGTCTCAAGCTTTTCCTCCACACCATTCGTCTTAATGCTTATAGCCTGCTCCTCCTTTCTCAATGCCCCTCAGTGCACTTACAGAAATCTCTTAAGTCTTTCCAATCCAGCTGGTGAAGACAGGACCACTGCACTCAGCACATCAGTCATCTCGTTTGTGTCTAACGCTCAGACAGCTTAATCTTCAGTGATACGGCAGCAACTGTGCTACACTGTGCAAGTGTATAACCATGCACGTATTTGTCAAATGAATGCTGTTTCTCCAGTTACAAGGTGCATTTGTGCAGAGAAAAAGAGCTCAAAGTGGTGGCAGTAAAATCTACTCTGATTTCCACTGCATGGTAAACACAAAAGGACATTATGACATTTTACTAAAGGCGGGGTTACACAGAGAAAACACTGTTGGCACTTTAGGAGAGTCTCTGTGTCCGACAGTCTCTGTGGCAGCCCACTCAAGAACACGGTGATGACCACTGTGGAAATGATAAAGTTGCACACATATGCTTGATGGTGGCAAGGTTGTTGTGGGATGGCTGTGTGTGTGTCCTCCTTTTTGCTTTTTGTCCATGGTGCCAAAAGTAGGTACTTTTTGTCAAAGAAGATGGAGGAAGTGTCTGCTGCAAAACGTGTGTGCCTGCAGCAACACATATGTGCTGCAGCCATGCCTATGTAACACACCCAGACACACCCTGATGCAGTTTGTTCATGATGCACCCTGATATATTTATCTCACAGACACGTGTCTGGACCGCACATTACACCTACAAAGTCGGGTTTGTTTGATGCTCTCAGCACTGGCTGGAGCTGGCCTGGTGGTAGGGCTGTGGCCCGACTTGTAGAGATGTTCTCACCTGGACTGTGCAGACCAAACAGGGAAAAGACAAAATATCCTTGAGTCAAGTTTTCTGTGAACACTCATTTGCAGCTGATTAAAAGGATGTTTTATATTAACTCTCTGGGGTCCAGGGTATAATTGGTCGTTTTTGACTACTTTTGGTTTTATCTTCATAATTTACTTTACAAAACCACTTACTTTGCCTTGTTTGGTGTAATGTTTTTCAGCACAATCTCACCTGTGTGACTTTACAGTTTTTCTTTCATTCTGACGTTAACACAATGAACCTAAATTCACATAAAAACATAAAATCCTAAGAGAAATTTTTTTTTTAACTGTGAAAACCACATACATGTTTAACAAACCGTTTTTATAACTTAGAATGCAAATGTAAATTGTACATTTCAAAAATATATGCAGAAATATAGCAAAAAACAAAGTTCTATATAACTATTTACATTAAAATGCAGAAAATGCTTCAGGCAACTATTGACAAAACCTTAAGATGCCACACATTATTTGTGCTTCAAGAAACAATTCCTGACAATGTGAACGCAGGCTTGGCCCACAAGAGGAGTGTGACTCCACCTGTTGTCCACCTGGAGGCAGTGTTGGTATTTTAGTCTGTCTTTGGTGGAGTTTTGGCTAAATCTCTGTGGCAACAACCCTGTGCGGGTTGGTGATCAACCCACATGGGGTTGGTGATTTTGATTGGTTTTGGTCATGTGTTTTTCCACCAATGATAAAGGGGAAGTTGTTTTTTTTACCCTGCAACTGCTGCACTGAGGGAGAGCTGACAAGGAAGTAGAAGTCCTATTTGCTGACCATAACATTCATGAAAAAACCATGGTGAAAATTATTAATCATGATTCAAATTTTCCTGGGCCTATCAACAAAATTTAAAAAACTGGTATATAGTTTGAAGTCTGCACTTTCGACACACATTCAAATGGAGACTCAGTGTCTGGTGGATTTGATGGGACAGCCGCTTAATTCAGTCATGTGACTTTTACACAGAGACATGTAAAATGACTTCAGAGGGGTAAGGTTCCTGACTGACAGCTTTCCAAAAGCAATGTGTCTGTGGTGCACAGAAACATGGCCAAAAGAAGTCTGAGCCCAAACAATGCAAGACCACTGACCAAACATCACTGACACAACAGTTTAATAGAATATTATTACTGCATTTTTGAAGTATGTCACTTTTTTTACTAGTTTCCTGTGACTTATACTCCAGTACATATACATTATTATATTCATATTATTATTAATAATAATAATAATTAGAATGACTGTTTATATAGGAGTTTCACAGGAATCAAAGCACTAAACAAAATATACTCTAATAATAAAAGATAAAATGGTAATAATGAAAACTACATGACAACAATGCACAAAAATCCCAAATTAAAGAGCTGATAATACAGAAAAAGGTGTGATTTATACTCTTGTGTGACTTATACTTTAGTGTGATGTACATATGGGGTTTTCCTTTTCAAGTGACATTTTTTAACAGGTACAACCTATACTCTGGAAAATATGCTATTACTTGGATAAAACAGTCTTCATTTCATTCAGCAATATTTGGATTAAAAACAGATCTGGTTTCTCACCTTATTCATGTGACATGAATTGTGGTCATGCGCAAAATATTTTCTCTTCTGCCTCCATGAAAATCTTATCATGTGTGCAATATGATTGATTGATGAAGTCTTTATGACATAAATTATTTGGCAGGTTTCATATAGGGAGGTGGGTTGAAATAATTATCAAAAATCCTCATTATTTTGCTGCTTAGGAATGTGCCCTATATGGAATCCATGCAGTCTTTGCCTTTTACCTTCTTTGAAACAACCAAGAATTCCCTCAGATTATATTAATATTGTGTGAACACAAGCGTCTGTGTAAACGGAGATGTTGTTTACTGTTTGTTGTTGTTCTGCTGTTTATATCTTGGCATACACCTGATAAACACACTTTATGTCTTTGGTTCACCTAAACTGTGGCAAAAAAACAGTCCAAAGCTCTGAATGCAGATTAACATGTTTTTACTAACTATTTGACGCTCTGCACAAGGCTCGCCTTCCACATTTCAGCAATGGCGCAATTTGTCTCGTTCTTTTCATGCCATCCTCCATCTCACTATCAGTGTTCTTCTTTTCTAACTTCATTGTTCCAACCTCCGACATATACACTTCTGTGGCACAAATTTTAGAGTGACGGGAGTTGCGAAGCATATTTCAACATGTGCAGGATATGCTCTGTGACTGTTTGTTCACCCGCCACACATTGCCGACACCCATTTTTCCTGTGACAGTCAAGCAAATGTGGCCCGCACATCTGAGAGATTTAGTTGTGAACCTGTGGCTGGGTGGTTGTGCTTCATGTACACACACTCATATGCATGCAGTCACCTGTTTAAATAGTAAATAAAACCTACTTTATCCCTTGATGTAACCTAGGCTATTGAAATACCAGTGTTGCCGACTGAATGGTCCCCCCCTAAAAATTGGTCCACCCTGCCTTCACCGCGCATGCGTCATTTTGGACCACAGCAACACGTCTGAGTCTGACTCTCTGAGTCTGACTCTTTACACCCAAAGCAATCAAAGGTAATAATGTGATTACTGACCATCAGCTGACAAAGTAAAACCTCTTAAATCATTCTAAAGTCAGTTCTGAGCAGAAATGTGTCCATTTTAAGCAGAAATGAGGCGATAATTGGTGAGTCACTACTGACACTCCGAAATGACGTAGGTGCAGCAGCTGTGGCGCTCTGATTGCTTCCCCCGTCTTTTATTATGAAATAATGCTGAATTTATGTGGAAATGATTATTGTACAAAAGCTTCAGATATCCGTCACTGAGATAGATGATGACTGGAGTGTAGTTTGAAGCAGAAACGAGGTGATAATCTGTGAATCGCTGCTGATGCTCGGCGCGGCGGCACAGGAAAAACACCTCCGTGTTGATAACCATTTGTTAAAATCCAGTTGGCTTTTGATGGCTTTCAGTGGAGTGAGTATATGAGAAATTGTTTATCAGCTGGAGATGTTCCAACTTGTCCTCAAGGCTTCCAACAGAGGTGTTTTTCCTGTGACGGAGCGTCGCGGCGGCTGCGAGCCGACGCTGCAATCCGCCCGCACGTCTTTCATTAAAAAAATCTCCTTTAACAGTGGAATATCCGGATAAAATGCTGAAACCGACTTCTTCTGAAACTTCTCTGTTCTCTCACGACGTCCTGGATCAACAGAGCCTGAAATGTGGAGGTTTTAAGCTTGAAACAGGCTGATGACGCTGCCTGAGAGCGCTGCGCGACGTCTCGCACCGTGAAAAGTCCTTAAAGCGACAGAATCACCTCAAAATCTCTCATCAGCTGTTAAAATTTTCACTGAAGACCAGCTTAATTTTTCGAACCATGTCCACTTCGATGTGTCTCACAGGTTTAGAAAAAATTTTGATCAAACAAAGTGCCAGTCTCTCAGCAACTTCTCAGACAAAGGAATTCCGACGAGGGGCTGGACGACTCCTCCCACAAGGAGTGCTCACAGGCGAATGACGTCACCGACAGGCGTGGAAAAACTCACGCATGCGCACGAGGGTTCAAGCATGTCTGACGTAAAAACATATGAATGAAATCCATATAGTTTTTGAAAAAAATAAAAAGGACCTATACTTTACGGACAGACCTCGTATTACTTGTTGAAATAAAAAAAAAATACTCCAGCATCCAGCTCACCCTGGCTCTTAAATGAAATGACAGAGGATGACCTGACTGATGTCATTGATGTTATGCCCAAAATAACCCATAATTAATTAGGTAATGAAATTCAACCCTTGCATACCCTGCTCCTTATTTTGAGCTCAGATTACACAATCTCTAAATGACAAAGCGGAGCTGAACACACCCCACATGAGTATATATAGTTATAGCAGGGTAGTTTCTCGGCAGTTGCAAAATGGACTATCATCAAAGACTGGACTTGAAGACCTAATACCCCCTCCCCTCCCTAACCAACTGGTGCTGTCCTGCATATCTGCATGGACTTAATAAATCTCAAAAATTTGAAGTTCCTCTGTATTGTTAAAAATGTTTTTATTTGTATGACCTAAGAAGTGGGTCACCCCTTTGAGTCTTTCCTTACCACTGTCACCTGTGTGCTTCCTCTAGGGCAATGGTGTCCAAACTATTCCAGAAAGGGCTGAGAGGGTGCAGGTTTTCTTTGTAGCCACTGACTTCAGCAGGTGATTTCACTGATTAACATCCTTTTGAACAGGTGGGATGAGTTCATCAGTGAAATCACCTGCTGAAGTCAGTGGCTACAAAGAAAACCTGCACCCTCTCCGTCCTTTCTGGAATAGTTTGGGCACCACTGCTCTAGGGGTTCATAAGGTTAGACCTTACTTGTGTAAAGCACCTTGAGGCAGCTTTGTCGTGATTTGGTGCTATAAAAATGAAGTGAAATGTAGTTTCTACTTTCTCAGACATGGAATTTTGTGATTTTGAGTATGTTTAAATGTTACATAAACATACTCACATCACAAAATTCTTTCATATTGCTAACATGAAACTCAAAGCAAGTGGAAGAGGTGTGTGGAGTACCATACCACAGAATATAACACTGTTTTAAATAGTATAGTATTGGAACAGCATAAAAACCTTGACGACTTTCTCCTGTTGATTGTTTGTTAACCTCCCCCTACTGAGAGTAACATGATCATTAGGAGAGTTTTGAGTATGAGCCCCATGCGTCACCAAATTCAAAATTTAAATCTTAGACCAAGTTGTAACCTTCAAACAGGCCTTTGAAGCCAAACATCTTTACTGTAACCATCACCTAAATGGCACTGAGAAGGGCCCTCTGAAACACGGGCCAAGAACTCATAATCTTAACACTCAAAGTGTTCTGAGTGGATACCGTTCCCAGTCAGACATGTCCAAATAGAAGCCTTCTCATTCCCAGTATTCCCACATGCACCCGCTCATTTGGGAATTGAAGTCCTTTGAAGTCGAACCCTCACATTACAAAACTATCCTCAGACTCATTGAAACTGAAGAGGGTCCTTACATAGTCATGAGCGTCTGCACACACACAGGCGTGCGCGCACGCACGCCCACACACACACACACACACACACACCACAGGCTGTACAGCAAATTCAGCAGAGATAAAATAAAAAGCCTGCAGCGTGACCCTGTCTCGTTAGAAGTAGAAGAAGGAAGAAAAATGACCTACTTGATGTATGTTAATGTGATTTACACACTTGGCCTAACTATTATAATGAACGCAGTGTCCAGCTAATAGTATAGGTCCGGCATGCACTATCTTTCTACATCATGTCTCTACAAATTCACTTTTACTGGTCATAGTGAGTATTGTGATTAGTCACAGAGAAAACTCAAGATCAAAATTTGATGGGAAAAAGCAATAATTTGATACATCTCCAAAAATACATCTTAGTGAGTCAGAAGAATTCTCAAAGCTATTCCTACATTGGCAACAAAATAGAACTTGTACAGCAAAAATGTAGATGAGTAGGTGGGAGGGTTCGTCTGTCCCGGCCAGTTTGTGTGGACATTAACTCAACAACTATTAAATGGTGTCATATGGTGTGGCACCTATTTAAAAGGAATTTTGACACACCAGATCAGTTGAAAAAGCAACTATGTTTAGACAATCCAACATCAGTTTCAAATACCTGGGCGTTCACCTCAACAACAAACTGGACTGGACTCACAACACTGACACCCTGTACAAGAAAGGCCAGAGTTGCCTCCACCTCCTGAGGAGACTGAGATCCCTTGGAGTAAGCAATCCTCTGCTTAAGACCTTCTACGACTCTGTTGTAGCCTCTGCTCTCCTCTATGCTGTCGTCTGTTGGGCCCCGGGCAGCACAGAGCGGGAGAGAAAGAGACTGAACAAGCTGGTCAGGAAGTCCAGCTCTGTCCTGGGCTGTCCTCTGGAGTCTCTGGAGGAGGTGGCTGAGAGGAGGGTGTTAGCCAAGTTCAAATCCATTATGGACAACTCCTCTCACCTTCTGCACCGGACTGTAGTGGAGCTGAGCAGCTCCTTCAGTGACTGAGGCACCCTCAGTGCAAGAAGGAACGATACCACAGGTCGTTCCTCCCTGCTGCTGTCAGACTGTACAATAACACTGTGAAATAACCACATGCAATAATATGTCCACAAATCATGTGCAATAACAACTCGTTTACAAATCCCTGCACTAATGTCACCTTATCACATCTAAATTCCACTTCACATATTGTACATAAAATGCTCCTATTTTTTTCAATCCCAGTCATGTTTATATATGCATAAGTACTTATATATATATATATATATATATATATATATATATATATATATATATATATACACTCAACAAAATATAAATGCAACACTTTTGGTTTTGCTCCCATTTTGTATGAGATGAACTCAAAGATCTAAAACTTTTTCCACATACACAATATCACCATTTCCCTCAATATTGTTCACAAACCAGTCTAAATCTGTGATAGTGAGCACTTCTCCTTTGCTGAGATAATCCATCCCACCTCACAGGTGTACCATATCAAGATGCTGATTAGACACCATGATTAGTGCACAGGTGTGCCTTAGACTGCCCATAATAAAAGGCCACTCTGAAAGGTGCAGTTTTATCACACAGCGCAATGCCACAGATGTCGCAAGATTTGAGGGAGCATGCAATGGCATGCTGACAGCAGGAATGTCAACCAGAGCTGTTGCTTGTGTATTGAATGTTCATTTCTCTACCATAAGCCGTCTCCAAAGGCGTTTCAGAGAATTTGGCAGTACATCCAACCAGCCTCACACCCGCAGACCACGTGTAACCACACCAGCCCAGGACCTCCACACCCAGCATGTTCACCCTCCAAGATCATCTGAGACCAGCCACTCGGACAGCTGCTGAAACAATCGGTTTGCATAACCAAAGAATTTCTGCACAAACTGTCAGAAACCGTCTCAGGGAAGCTCATCTGCATGCTCGTTGTCCTCATCGAGGTCTCGACCTGACTCCAGTTCGTCGACTTGAGTGGGCAAATGCTCACATTCGCTGGCATTTGGCACGTTGGAGAGGTGTTCTCTTCATGCATGAATCCCAGTTCACACTGTCCAGGGCAGATGGCAGACAGCGTGTGTGGCGTTGTGTGGGTGAGCGGTTTTCTGATGTCAATGTTGTGGATCGAGTGGCCCATGGTGGTGGTGGGGTTATGGTATGGGCAGGCGTCTGTTATGGACGAAGAACACAGGTGCATTTTATTGTGACATTTGAATGCACAGAGATCCCGTGATGAGATCCTGAGGCCCATTGTTGTGCCATCCACGAACATCACCTCATGTTGCAGCAGGATAATGCACGGCCCCATGTTGCAAGGATCTGTACACAATTCTTGGAAGCTGAAAATGTCCCAGTTCTTGCCATGGCCGCATACTCACCGGAACATGTCACCCATTGAGCATGTTTGGATGCTCTGGACTGGCATATACGACAGCGTTGTACCAGTTCCTGCCAATATCCAGCAACTTCGCACAGCCATTGAAGAGGAGTGGACCAACATTCCACAGGCCACAATTGACAACCTGATCAACTCTATGCGAAGGAGATGTGTTGCACTGCATGAGGCAAATGGTGGTCACACCAGATACTGACTGGTATCTCCCCCCCCCCCCCCCCCCCCCCCCAATAAAACAAAACTGCACCTTTCAGAGTGGCCTTTTATTGTGGACAGTCTAAGGCACACCTGTGCACTAATCATGGTGTCTACTCAGCATCTTGATATGGCACACCTGTGAGGTGGGATGGATTATCTCAGCAAAGGAGAAGTGCTCACTATCACAGATTTAGACTGGTTTGTGAACAATATTTGAGGGAAATGGTGATATTGTGTGTTGTGTGGGCCGCCTGAAGAGGAGGTACTGCTGGCCCACCACCACCAGATGACGCCCTGCCTGGAGTGCGGGCTTCAGGCATGAGAGGGCGCTGCCGCCACAGACACAGCCGGGGGTGACAGCTGTCACTCATCATCTCATGACAGCTGTCACCCATCAACACGACTTCATGCTACTCCATAAAACCCGGACGTCATCTCCACCTCGTTGCCGAGATATCATCGACCTGTGAAGGTAACAATCTCAGCCGTATAAATAACTGTGTCTAGTAAACTCATTTTTTGCAGCTGTTTTTTTCCTGTGGAGTGCACTATCGGAGATTGGCTTGACCGGCGACAGCTTCGCTTTACACCCCACCAGATAAGTGCTGTGTGACAGCTGCCGAGTGTGGATGAGAGGTGGAGGTGGAATCTCCACCATTGCTGTTACTAGGTGTGCACACACTCACATCTTGTTGTTTCTGCTTCTTGCCAGCAGTACCAGATCCGACATTCGGAGATGGTGGCCACCTGGGGACTCGGGACTTGGCGGCTCCAGTATTCTCCGGGTTCGGTGGCGGAGGAAATCGTGTGGTTCCGGTTCTTCTCAGGACAGACATCTTCTATCCTCGAGCCTGCCCACATGTCACCTTTGTGATTGACTGTTTGCAAGATTTCACATTCCTCTGTATTGTGGTTGTGCTCATTCACAACAGTAAAGTGTTCATATTCGACTCTTTCATTGTCCGTTCATTTACGCCCCCTGTTGTGGGTCCGTGTCACTACACTTTCCCCAACAATTGTGTATGTGGAAAAAGTTTTAGATCTTTGAGTTCATCTCATACAAAATGGAAGCAAAAACAAAAGTGTTGCGTTTATATTTTTGTTGAGTATATATATATATATATATATATATATATATATAAATAACACATGAAAGCATGAAGGTGAGCGTCTTGGCTGCCAACCAATCACAGGCTAGGAAAGAGAGGCCAGTATCTGGCCCAATTCAGGGCGGGTTGTCAGGCTAATCTTCATGTGAGCTAACACCAAAATCTAGCAACGATGAGAAGAAACTTGCTTTCATCACTTCCAGAATCGATTACTGCAATAGCATCCTCTATGGTATTCCATCCAAATCACTCAAGAAACTTCATTACATTCAGAACTCTGCAGCCCGCCTTCTCACTCACACCCGCTCATGTGAACACATCACCTCAGTCCTTCAGAACCTCCACTGGCTCCCTGTTCCTTACCGCATCCAGTTCAAAGTCCTTCTTCTCACGCTCAAAGCCCTTCACAATCTGGCCCCTCCGTACCTCATTTACCTGCTCCATCACCACACTCCATCTCGCTCCCTCCGCTCCTCCGACGCCAACCTCCTGTCCTTCCCATGCAGGACCAAGCTCCAAACCTGGGGTGACAGAGCTTTCTCCATCGCCGCCCCCACCCTCTGGAACTCACTGCCTCAACAACTCCGTGACTGCCCAGACCTCCCCACTTTCAAGAAAGGACTCAAAACCCACCTGTTCAGATCTGCTTTTAATATTTGAAATGATTGTTTTTATCCTGTTGTTTACATTGTACTGTACGAGGTCTGTCCGTAAAGTATAGGTCCTTTTGTTTTTTTCAAAAACTATATGGATTTCATTCATATGTTTTTACGTCAGACATGCTTGAACCCTCGTGCGCATGTGTGAGTTTTTCCACGCCTGTCGGTGACGTCATTCGCCTGTGAGCACTCCTTGTGGGAGGAGTCGTCCAGCCCCTCGTCGGAATTCCTTTGTCTGAGAAGTTGCTGAGAGACTGGCGCTTTGTTTGATCAAAATTTTTTCTAAACCTGTGAGACACATCGAAGTGGACATGGTTCGAAAAATTAAGCTGGTCTTCAGTGAAAATTTTAACAGCTGATGAGAGATTTTGAGGTGATTCTGTTGCTTTAAGGACTTTTCACGGTGCGAGACGTCGTGCAGCGCTCTCAGGCGGCGTCATCAGCCTGTTTCAAGCTTAAAACCTCCACATTTCAGGCTCTGTTGATCCAGGACGTCGTGAGAGAACAGAGAAGTTTCAGAAGAAGTCGGTTTCAGCATTTTATCCGGATATTCCACTGTTAAAGGAGATTTTTTTAATGAAAGACGTGCGGGCGGATTGCAGCGTCGGCTCGCAGCCGCCGCGACGCTCCGCCACAGGAAAAAACACCTCTGTTGGAAGCCTTGAGGACAAGTTGGAACATGTCCAGCTGATAAACAATTTCTCATATACTCACTCCACTGAAAGCCATCAAAAGCCGCCTGGATTTTACAAATGGTTATCAACACGGAGGTGTTTTTCCTGTGCCGCCGTGCCGCGTCGGCTGCGTCCCGACGCGCGGACCCGTCCGCACGTCTTTCATTAAAAAAATCTCCTTTAACAGTGGAATATCCGGATAAAATGCTGAAACCGACTTCTTCTGAAACTTCTCTGTTCTCTCACGACGTCCTGGATCAATAGAGCCTGACGTGGAGGTTTTAAGCTTGAAACAGGCTGATGACGCTGCCTGAGAGCGCTGCGCGACGTCTCGCACCGTGAAAAGTCCTTAAAGCGACAGAATCACCTCAAAATCTCTCATCAGCTGTTAAAATTTTCACTGAAAACCAGCTTAATTTTTCGAACCATGTCCACTTCGATGTGTCTCACAGGTTTAGAAAAAATTTTGATCAAACAAAGCGCCAGTCCTCTCAGCAACTTCTCAGACAAAGGAATTCCGACGAGGGGCTGGACGACTCCTCCCACAAGGAGTGCTCACAGGCGAATGACGTCACCGACAGGCGTGGAAAAACTCACGCATGCGCACGAGGGTTCAAGCATGTCTGACGTAAACACATAGAATGAAATCCATATAGTTTTTGAAAAAATAAAAAGGACCTATACTTTACGGACAGACCTCGTACAGTGTCTTTGAGTGTTTTGAAAAGCGCTTTATGAATAAATGTATTATTGTTATTATTATTATTAAACATGATGCCACCAATGTCAGAAAATAAGTGACGGAGTCGGGCTCCCTCCACATCTGTTAACTTTGGTGATTCCTGCTTCGGTCACCAGGGGGCTGGCAGCCATGGTTAGGTACTATTATATAACCACTGACTGGATCCTTGTCATTTCATTGGTGGCTTGTATGTCACATGATATGGATTATTCGTACCATTTGCCATTGTGTTTAATTGACCATGCAATAGTTCTTTTTTAGCATGCAATTATGTGGTATATGAAATGTGCTATTGCACGTCCCAATCACTACGCATGCTCACACTACCGGTGGCGGCGTTTAACTAAACATAGCAGAGTTTGTTTTGCTGGTGGACAGAGATTTGAAGGAGCTAATTGACGCTGCTAATTCTTCTAACACACACATACAAAAAAAACAAATCCACTACGCCGTAAGCCGTCTGGAGGCATGAAGAGCTGTTAGGATGAAGTTAGGATGAAAAGTAGGACAAATGTCTGATGTGATTTTTTTGCTGGAGTGAGGAAAGCAGATGGCAGTCTGTACATGAAGTCAGTGGATGGCATCACGGATTACTGAGAATAATTTTGTACTTCTATTTAATGTTCGTGCTGGACTGTTAAGCACCAGTGACGGAAACCAAAATGTAAGTCCCTTTTCTGTTGTTTATAAATGAATAAAATATCAAATGACAAATATCTATTTTTGCCATTATATAAAACAAATCATGAATGTTTTTCCATTCTTTCAATGGAATGAATATTTAACAAGGCTTGGCCTTGTTGAATAGTATGTTCCATCTTTCACCTCATGAAATATTCGTACCATTGAACTCATAAACATTCATTATTTATATAATGATGCACTGCAAAACAGCAGTGTGAGGATATTATAGCAGCATTATATGATGAAGTCCCACCGCAAGACAGGAACAGATATGACCAGAAACAAGTTCCATCCAGATTTGAATTCTGACTGTCCAGGCTGTTTGCAACTCTGACACAAAGCTTTCAGTACATTCTGCTCAGTTCACATTGTGTGACGAACAATGCATAATATCAAAGAGTTAGTGATGCATTTGAGGTTTGTGCCGCAGATAACTGCTAAAAAAAACCTGGTCCACATTCATCTTTTATTAAACACAGTCCATAAGTAAATGGACAGTAACAATTTTTCCAACTTTTTGTACACACCACCACAATGGAGTTCAAATGAGACCATCTGGATGTGCTTGTAGTGCAGAATTTCAGCTTTAATTCAAGGGGTTAAACAAACATATTGCATTTACTATTTAGGAATTACAACCAGTTCTCCCTGTGTTTGTGAGGGTTCCCTCTGGGTGTCCTGGCTAACTCCCACTTCCAAATACAGGCAGGTTAGGTAAATTAGAAACTTCAAATGGACCATAAGTGTGCATGCGAGTGTGAATGTTACATCCATTGTTCAGTATCTGGATAATGAGGTACTGTAGGTGAGATCATGCGCGACCTGTCAGGGACAAATGAAGCCTGAACACTTTGCCTTTTTCAAGTCTGAAAACAAAATAAAGCCAACAGACTAACCTTCGTTTGGGTGTTTATTAAAGCATATTTTTAGGCACTGTGCGATGATCTCCTAATGTGTGGCTTTGGTGTGGACATTCAAAATTATGACCGGCTTAAATTCTCAGTAATCATGGATTATTTGGACCTAATGACAAGAAGCTACCGATAGCTAAGAGAATACTTTCACTCAACACAAATACTGGAGCACAGACATCTTAGATGATCCACCAGGAGAATTAACCACACAACAAGCCATAATTTTTACAGATATTTGTACTAAACTCTCAGACAGGACAGACACAGTCCTCCAAACAGCTAGCAGCCTCTGAGCGGGTTGCAGCTCTGAGTTAGAGCTTGGCTCACAGCAGCAACACACAAGCTGTTATTCAAAGCTACCACACATCTAAATATGCATAACTTTATGAATTAAAATGTCTTAAATTAAGCAGTTAGAAAACAAAACTCACCGCTGAGCAGTTGCCATGGAGGGGGAAACTAGCTATAGAGACAAAACCGTCTCTTTTGTTGAACCAGGATTGGTCAAGTTGGACATTTTAACATGGACTTCGATGTCAAAGTTTACTGCTTGTTCCAGAGTTATAAGGTTTTTGTCCTTGGTATGGACTCCGTACCAGCACTACGTTTGAGGGGTCATAAGTCCAGGTTCACCTATCTTGCCAACTACATTTAGATGGACATATTTTAGTTTTACATAGCCAATAATACTCACAGTTTATGGTTCAATTCACATTTTGGGGAGTCTAATAGTTGGTGGCCAAGTGGTTTGTGCTCTTGGTTTCAGTGCAGAAGGTTCACATTTCAAACCTCACCCCCACCATATTTCTCAATTTGCATCAGGAAGGGCATCTGGGGTAAAACCTGTGCCAATTTAATGCTCAGATCTGCTGTGGCGACCCTGAGTGGAAACAAAGGAGCAGCCAAAGGGACTTACAATATACAACTAAGATAACTCTCCTTAGAACTCAGAGGTTCTAATTAAGAGTCACAGGGTAAAATTTGGTCATTACCAGTGGTTCATCAGAGGGGATCTGTGCACAGAACTTTCATTTTCAAAGAAAATCATGTGTTGTGTGGGCCGCTGAAGAGGAGGTACTGCTGGCCCACCACCACAAGATGGCGCCCTGCTTGAAGTGCGGGCTTCAAGCACGAGAGGGCGTCGGCTTTGCTGGAGGTGACAGCTGTCATCAATCAACACAAGCTGTCACCCATCACCACCACTACAAATACCGGACTGCAACTCCACCTCCTCGCCGAGAAATCAACTACCATTCAGGTAATTTCTCTGCTGACTGACACGTTGTGTAACAATCTAATCTCATTTGCAGCTGTTGTCCTGTGGTTGTTCCCTTATCTGGGATTTTGGCGTTTGGTGTGACTGCGACGACTGCGCCTCACACTCCAAACAGATAAGTGGTTAATCAGGAGCTGCACGAGTGTGTAATTTGGAGGTGGAGGTTCTCCCTCCTAACTGTGTACAGATCGTGGACCACTGAGTGTGTGAACTCACACTCATCTGGACTGTCTCTGTTCTCTGCCAGCAGTACCGGGTCTGACTGCTGAAGACAGCGGCCACCTGGGGCGCAGGGCTTGGCGGCTCCGGTGTTCTTCAGCTCCGTTGGTGTTGGAAGCTGTGTGGGAATCCGGCTCTTCTCTCTCCAGGCGTCTTCTATCGTCGAGCCTGCCCACACGTCACCTGGTGTATGATTGACAGTCCACCATATTGTTATTGTCTGTACGTTGTTGTGCGATTCACAACATTAAATTGTTACTTTTTGGCTTATCCATTGTCCGTTCATTAACGCCCCCTGTTGTGGGTCCGTGTCACGACACTTTCACAACAGGATTTCTCGGCCAGCGTCATGGATCCCGAGGGGCGTCAACCATCGCTTGAACAGCCAATGGGAGAGCGAGGTGCACAGGTAGGAGGCGTGTTGGGTGAGCTGCAGCACATCTTAACCGCCTTTGCCGCTCGGTTGGACTTAGTTACCGAGCAGAGCAGTGTTCTCAATCGCAGGATAGAGGCTCTCACCGCCCAGGTGGAAGCGCGTGCTCAGGGCGCTGCTGCAGCACCTCCTCCTGCTGACCGTGTGCCAGAAACAGACATTCCGCTGGTCGTTCAACGACCCCCCCCCACCTTCCCCTGAAGCATACATAAGCCCTCCGGAGCCGTACGGAGGCTGTGTGGAGACTTGCGGACTTCTTGATGCAGTGCTCGCTCGTCTTTTCACAGCGTCCCGCCATGTACGCGTCAGACACCAGCCGGGTGGCTTACGTTATAAACTTGCTTCGAGGAGATGCACGCGCCTGGGCTACGGTGCTTTGGGAGCAGAATTCACGGCTCCTAACGGTTTATACTGAGTTTGTGAGGGAGTTCTGACAGGTGTTCGACCACCCTCATAGAGGCGAGACCGCTTCAAGTGTGCTGCTGTCGATAAGACAGGGGTGTCGGAGCGTGGCAAAGTATGCAGTCGACTTCCGCATCGCGGCAGCGCTAGCCGGCTGGAATGCTGTTGTGCTCCGCGCCGCCTTTGTAAACGGACTGTCTCTGGTCCTCAAGGAGCACCTGGTGGCGAAGGACGAGCCGCGGGATTTAGATGGGCTTATCGACCTGGTTATAC
This sequence comes from Thalassophryne amazonica, assembly GCF_902500255.1. NCBI lineage: Eukaryota > Metazoa > Chordata > Actinopteri > Batrachoidiformes > Batrachoididae > Thalassophryne > Thalassophryne amazonica. Next base: position 96,209,057 of record NC_047112.1, on the reverse strand, counting down.
GGTTAGACAACCGATTAACAGAACACGGACGGGAGCGAGACGAAGGGCGTGGTCAGGCACAAGCCGTCCCTCTTCCTCCCGGGTCTGAAAGAGAGCCGACTTCCCCACGCTCCACTGCCAGGGCTCTCCACGTGACAACAGCTCCCCCTGCTGACTTTGCTATGGAAACGAGCAGGGCCAAAAAACGATCAGATCAGATACAAAGGAGGCTGATCCGTGGAGAGTGTTTTCTCTGCAGCTCTACTGAGCACACACAGAGAGAATGCCCCAAATGATCAAAACAGCAGCACTCGTCCTTAGAGACTGGGCTAAGGGTGGGTCACAATACCCACGCGGGGAGACCCCGTAAATCTGCACGAATCCCAGTCACGATCCTGAGCGAGGATTTAACCCTTCACGCCCCAGCACTGGTGGACACGGGGTCGGAGGGAAATCTGCTGGATAGCAGATGGGCAAAGGAGGTTGGGCTCCCTCTAGTGGCCTTACCGTCACCATTGTCGGTGCGGGCACTAGATGGCACCCTTCTTCCACTAATCACACACCAGACTCAGCCAGTGACATTGGTGGTGTCTGGGAGTCACAGGGAGGAGATTGTGTTTTATGTAACACCTTCTACCTCTCGAGTGATATTGGGTTTTCCATGGGTGTTAAAACACAATCCCCGGATTGATTGGCCGTCTGGGGTTGTGGTTCAGTGGAGCGAAACCTGCCACCGGGAGTGTTTAGGATCCTCAGTTCCACCCGGTGTGACAGCTAAGGAGGAGGTTTTAGTCCCCCCCAATCTGGCGGCGGTGCCAGCCGAGTACCACGACCTCGCTGACGTCTTCAGCAAGGATCTGGCACTCACGCTGCCCCCGCACCGTCCGTACGATTGTGCCATTGATTTGATACCGGGCGCTGAGTACCCGTCCAGCAGGCTGTACAACCTCTCACGTCCGGAACGCGAATCAATGGAGACCTACATCCGGGACTCGTTAGCTGCCGGGTTGATCCGGAACTCCACCTCCCCGATGGGTGCTGGTTTCTTTTTTGCGGGCAAGAAGGACGGTGGACTCCGTCCATGCATTGATTACAGAGGGCTGAACGAGATCACGGTCCGTAATCGATACCCGTTACCTCTGTTGGATTCAGTGTTCACGCCCCTGCATGGAGCCCAAATTTTCACGAAATTGGATCTTAGGAATGCTTATCACCTGGTTCGGATCCGGGAGGGAGACGAGTGGAAGACGGCATTTAACACCCCGTTAGGTCAATTTGAGTACCTGGTCATGCCGTTCGGCCTCACCAATGCGCCCGCGACGTTCCAAGCATTGGTTAATGACGTCTTGCGGGACTTCCTGCATCGGTTTGTCTTCGTATATCTAGACGATATACTCATTTTTTCTCCGGATCCTGAGACCCATGTTAAGCATGTACGTCAGGTCCTACAGCGGTTGTTGGAGAACCGGCTGTTTGTGAAGGGCGAGAAGTGTGAGTTCCACCGTACTTCTTTGTCCTTCTTGGGGTTCATAATCTCCTCCAACTACGTCGCCCCTGATCCGGCCAAGGTTGCGGCGGTGAGAGATTGGCCCCAACCAACGAACCGTAGGAAAACTACAACAGTTCCTCGGTTTTGCAAATTTCTACCGGAGGTTCATCAAGGGCTACAGTCAGGTAGTTAGCCCCCTGACAGCCCTGACCTCCACAAAAGTCCCCTTCACCTGGTCGGATCGGTGCGAAGCCACGTTTAGGGAGTTGAAATGCCGGTACTCAACTGCACCAGTTCTGGTGCAGCCCGATCCCAAGCGCCAGTTTGTTGTTGAAGTGGATGCCTCTGACTCAGGGATAGGAGCCGTGCTATCCCAGAGCGGGGAGTCCGACAAGGTTCTCCATCCATGTGCCCTACTTTTCCCGCAGGTTGACCCCAGCTGAACGGAACTATGACGTCGGCAATCGGGAACTTCTTGCGGTGAAGGAGGCTCTTGAAGAGTGGAGACACCTGTTGGAGGGAGCATCGGTACCATTTACAGTTTTCACGGACCATCGGAACCTGGAGTACATCCGGACCGCGAAGCGTCTGAAACCCCAGGCAAGCCCGCTGGTCGCTGTTTCTTCAGGCGTTTTGACTTCCGGATCACCTACCGCCCCGGGACAAAGAAACCAACGATCTGATGCCCTGTCCCGGGTGCACGAAGAGGAGGTCAAGACTGAGCTGTCAGACCCCCTGACACCATCATCCCCAAGTCCACTGTCATGGCCTCCCTTACCTGGGACGTGGAGAAGACCGTCCGGGAGGCCCTGACACGGAGCCCGGACCCAGGGACCGGTCCGAAGAACAAACTGTACGTCCCACCTGCGGTCCTTGACTTCTGTCACGGTTCCAAGCTCTCCTGTCACCCAGGGGTGCGAAGAACCGTGGCAGTGGTCCGGCAGCGCTTCTGGTGAGCGTCTATGGAAGCCGACGTCCGGGAGTATGTCCAGGCCTGCACCACCTGCGCCAGGGGCAAAGCTGACCATCATAAGGCCCAAGGCCTCCTCCAGCCTCTGACAGTGCCTCGTCGCCCCTGGTCTCATATCGGCCTGGACTTTGTCACGGGCCTCCCGCCGTCCCAGGGAAACACCACCATCCTAACGATAGTGGACCGGTTTTCCAAGGCGGCCCACTTCGTGGCCCTCCCGAAGCTCCCGACGGCCCAGGAGGTCTGCAGACCTCCCTGGTCCACCACGTTGTGCGTCTGCATGGGATTCCATCAGACATGTCTCGGATCGTGGTCCTCAGTTCTCCTCCCAGGTCTGGAGGAGTTTCTGTGGGGAACTGGGGGCCACCGTCAGTCTCTCGTCTGGGTACCCACCCCAGACAAACGGGCAGGCAGAGCGGACAACCAGGAACTGGAGCAGGACCTCCGTTGCGTGACCTCCGCACACCCCGACGGCCTGGAGTGACCATCTGGCCTGGATCGAGTACGCTCATAACAGCCAAGTCTCGTCTGCCACCGGCCTCTCCCCATTTTAAGTGGTTTGGGGTACCAGCCCCCATTGTTCCCTGCTAGTGGAGGGAGAGGTCGGGTGCCCTCGGTCCAGGCCCATCTGAGAAGGTGCCGTCGGGTTGTGGCGTACCGCCGCTCTGCCATGCCTCAAAGCACGGACGAGGGCCAAGAACCATGCAGACCGCCGGCGTGCCCCGGCCCCTGCGTACCAGCCTGGGCAGGAGGTTTGGCTTTCTACAAAGGACATCCCCCTGCAAGTGGAATCCCAAAAGTTGAAGGACAGATACATCGGACCTTTCCCTATCCTCAAGGTCCTCAGTCCAGCCGCAGTGAAGCTGAAGCTGCCAGCTTCACTGCGGATCCAAACGGTTTTCCATGTGTCCCACATCAAACCTCACCACGTGTCAACCCCTCTGTGCCCCCCGGACCGGCGCCGCCTCCTGCCCGGATCATCGACGGGGAGCGCGGCTTGGACCGTGCGCGGCTCCTGGACGTCCGTCGGAAGGGCCGGGGGTTTCCAGTATTGGTGGACTGGGAGGGGTATGGACCCGAAGAACGCTCCTGGGTGAAGAGGAGCATCATCCTGGACCCGGCCCCTCCTTGCCGACTTTACGGCGGCACCCGGACAAGCCTGGTCGGGGCGCCAGGAGGCGCCCGTTGAGGGGGGGGGTCCCGTTGTGTGGGGCCGCTGACTAGAGGAGGTACTGCTGGCCCACCACCACAAGATGGTGCCCTGCTTGAAGTGCGGGCTTCAAAGCACGAGAGGGCGTCGGCTTTGCTGGAGGTGGACAGCTGTCATCAATCAACACAAGCTGTCACCCATCACCACCACTACAAAGCCGGACTGCAACTCCACTCCCTCGCCGAGAAATCAACTACATTCAGGTAATTCTCTGCTGACTGACACGTTGTGTAACAATCTAATCTCATTTGCAGCCATTGTCCTGTGGTTGTTCCCTTATCTGGGATTTGGCGTTTGGTGTGACTGCGACGACTGCGCCTCACACTCCAAAGAAATAAGTGGTTAATCAGGAGCTGCACGAGTGTGTAATTGGAGGTGGAGGTTCTCCCTCCTAACTGTGTACAGATCGTGGACCACTGAGTGTGTGAAACTCACACTCATCTGGACTGTCTCTGTTTTCTGCCAGCAGTACCGGGTCTGACTGCTGAAGACAGCGGCCACCTGGGGCGCAGGGCTTGGCGGCTCCGGGTTCTTCAGCCTCCGTTGGTGTTGAAAGCTGTGTGGGAATACGGGTTCTTCTCTCTCCAGGCGTCTTCTATCGTCGAGCCTGCCCACACGTCACCTGGTGTATGATTGACAGTCCACCATATTGTTATTGTCTGTACGTTGTTGTGCGATTCACAACATTAAATTGTTACTTTTTGGCTTATCCATTGTCCGTTCATTAACGCCCCCTGTTGTGGGTCCGTGTCACGACACTTTCACAACATCATGTTGTCAAACATTTTTCCTCTTTTTTTGCATTTGCATTTGCTCAAAAATCTGAGCAAAATAAAGACCTTTAAAGAACCACGGACCAGTAACTCCTGCTGAAGTGTAGCAACAGATATTTGGGCACTGACAGACATTTGAATACTCCCTCCTTTTAAACACACACACACACACACACACACACACACACACACACACACACACACACACACACACACACACACACACACACACACACACACACACACACACACACACACACACACATCAAGGTCAGTCAGCACCCTCTGAACACAGTGACATCATTAATCTCAAAATGTGATTGGTTAAGAACACTGCACGGCTCCAAAGGTTCAGGCAAAAATAAATACATACATAAATAAATAAAATAAAAATGACACTTTAGCTAAGGGCTACCTGTGTGGCTGAAGGGGGCCCCGCCTGTGGAGTGGGGCCAATGTCACACTGCTGCAACTCCTCATATTTATGCATTTTATGAAGCATCTCATTATATATAGTGGAGAAGCTTGAATCTTCGACTGGACTGGGTTGCTTGACGTGAGGACGTTTCACTTCAAATCACAGAAGCTTCCTCAGCTAAACTTCTTGCTCTGGTAGTCTGACTTCTGTCTTGACTCTTGTAGAGAAGAATAAACCAGAAGCCAACAAAAGCTGGAGTTTTTTAACCTAACCAGACCCCTCCTTTATTCATTTAGGTTTTCTTCTTCTCTGCAAGAGTCAAGACGGAAGTCAGACTACCAGAGCAAGAATTTTAGCTGAGGAAGCTTCTGTGATTTGAAGTGAAACGTCCTCACGTCAAGCAACCAAGTCCAGTCGAAGATTCAAGCTTCTCTACTATGGAAACCACCTGGACAACTGAGAGCCTACACAGAAACATCTCATTATGTACTGTACATTAATGCCACTCACATTTAGTCAGTATATTGTTTAATTCATGAAAAGTCCTGCATGGTGTCAGTGCTGTCTGATGTTTTTACAGCTGTTTTGCTCCTCTCACACAGAAAGTGTGTGCATAGCATGTTAGTAGCAACCACCTGCACACGCCGTCAATACCAGCATGTGCACCGTGATGGCTGCGTGTGCAGGGTTCAGTGCCGTTTGGAGCAGAGCATCGTCTGCTGCTTCCTGACCAGTGCTTTTATCAACTTTGTCCCTGTTTGATCATGGATTTGAAGTTTCTGAACAACCTGGTGCATTCCAGTTTGTCACACAGACAGTGTGTGTGTGTATGTGTGGAGAGAGTTACTGAAGCTGAGTGATGAGTGTTTCGGACAAGTGCAAAACACTCGCCAGCCACCTTGCAGTGTTTGTGATGGATAGTGGCCAGTGGGCTTCTATATGCCACACATACAAGTTGCATGCGAGGCTTTACTGTTATCAATAATATTGTGACCCATTAAAAAAATGATGGGGGGGAAAAAAAAAAAATGAAATGATCTGTTGCAAGATTAAATATTTAAAAAAAATGTATCCTTAATGGTATGAGCCAACTGTGACTCACAGAAGAGAGGGGAAAATGACATTAAATAAAAAAAGGATTTCAATCATTCATTCAAGTCATGTTTTAGAGAAGGTAGGTCAGTGGCTAGACCGACAGTATGCAAGCCTGGGTTGAAATCTTGCTTGTGCTATTTGTCTGTGTCCTTGGACAAGATACCTTGTCTCAGTTCTCCCAGTAAATGCGCCCCTGCTTTGGCTTGGGAAGTAACCTGGACTAACATTCCATCCAGGGGGATTCGTAGACTCTCATCTGATTGACAACCTGGAATCCAGAACAATCCCCCTTAAAAATCGCTCCCCCCCTGTCTTCACTGTGCATGCGTCATTTCGGAGCGTCAGCAGCAGTTCTCTGATTATTGCCTCTTTTCTGCTTAAAACTGACTTTAGAATGAGGTAAGAGGCTTTAATTTGTCATCTGATGGTTATAATCGCATTATTCCCTTTGATCGCTTTGGGTGTCGAGCGGTGTCGGCCCTATATGCAACTTGGCACTCTAGGCATTTTAATATTGCCCCCCCCTCCAAACACACATTTACATACACACTCACAAAAAAACCTAAATCAGGTTTTAAATAGAATATAATGTCAAACAATTCAATTAACAGTTTAGAACACGTAGAACAAATTAGAAACCTTGCTTAGAACTAGAAACCATCTTCTCACCGTCAAATCACTTGTTGCTACAGCTTCTCTCTCCTATTTTCCTTGCAGCAAACTCGTCTATGACATCATCATATGAGAGCTGTTTAGAGACCACACGGTTTACGCTTAAATACCTCAAAAGAGGAGTCTGTGACACCATCAGGTACCTATTAATACAATAACATGCATGACAGATATTCACCCTCGTCTAACTCGGGCGAATATCGGTCATTTTGGGTGACTGGGCATGGACGGAGGGACTCAGAAAATGCATACCGCACAACAACTGCATGCTATTTGCATTATTATCGCATACTGAGATACAGAACACGTGGAATCATTAACAATATTTAATGTCGTTTCAAAACGCACGACACCCAGCAAACTTATACATAAAAAGTTGGCCCATTTTAACTTTTGTTGTGTTGGCTGGTACCGCGCTGTTCTCCAGATTCGCCAGGGTGTCCTCATCAACCTAGCTGCTTTGGCTGCTGTTCACTGTCATACTATCCATGATAAAATCATCCAGAAAATCCATATTGGGTCCAACACACACTTCTCGCCTTTTCATGTTATCGTCTGCAGACAGTTCTTGTGTTGCGCATGATATGACGTCATCACATTATGCACAGCAGGCGGGTATTGGGATACCCGCCCGCTACCCAATAGGTATGGACAGGCAGCGTAAATGTAAATCTATGCTACCGGCCCAGCAACGCCTCAGTAAGTGATAATAATCTGCAATACAGTTCTGTGAAAAGGTTTGTGCACCCTTGAGCTTTTACACATTTGAAATTTTTTAAGACATCAAAGAACAAATAAAAACTCAGGCTTTTTGTATTAAAACTTTGAAAATGGTGCCCTTTAAACTCATAGTGAAAAGTAATCTCTGCATCATGAATTTATCTCCTTCTTGCACAGTCACTCAGTTTTTGAGAACAGATTAACAAAGAGTGTCATACTGTTTGTATTTCTACATCACTGATGCAAAATAAAGTCCAAGACATATTCAGTGTCTTTGAAATGTTCATGTATCCATCCCCTGACCTGTCTGAAGAAAACTGGATGCAAAAGTGATGGTTTGTGTTCCACTAAAGGGGGCACTTACTTATTCACACCATCATTTTGGTTTTTAGATTTTGAATTTCTTTTAACTCATGATGCAAAGATTACTTTTCACTGTGAGTTTAAAACAGGGGATCATTTTAGAAATATTAATATAAAAGCCTGAATTTTTATTTATTTTTTTGATGTCGTGAAAAAATTCATACATGTAAAAGCTCAAATAAACACAAATAAACAAATAAGATTACACCTATGTTATAGCTTTTTTTTAGCTATTACAAGCAGGGAAAACTTTAGCTTTGCTTAACCACGTGACATTTCCAGCCCAATCTCACGCTTTTTCATGCCTCCGTCATGAAATGAGTGACATTTTTGTGATGTGTTTTTTAAATTTTTTTAATTTTACTATTTCTCACCCTGCCCCTTCTCTTAACACTAAACATAACCATAACGTAAGTGTGTCCCTTCCCCAAACCCAGCCATAACCCCCAGACCCCGAAGTTGGGTTGAATGTAACTGCTGACACTGAGGATCGATGTGTGTCAAAATGACGGGGAGAAACTCCGCTCAAAGCCTCTTCTAAACTATTCCCACCCCAACCAAACAGTTTATTTTGGGTTCGGTCAGTTTAGGCCAACCTCACACCGAAATGCCTGAGGAGTTAGGAATTAGCGACGGCACATTAACACTGGTGCAATGCAGCGGAAAAAAAAATAATTTGTCAGACTTTTTTTTTTACTGTACCTCAGCTGGTCCTGTTTTTCCTCCTTGAATTTTCTTTTTTCCTCCCCTGGGCACCAGACTGTTTGATCTGTTTTTACATTGTTGACTTGTTTGTTATTCACGCAACAAATCCCGACACCAGGTTTGGGCCATTTTTGTTTTCCGCTCAGCCACTTTTTTCAGGGTGGTGGTGTTGATGGTGAGGAAACCATTATCATCATTATTATTATTTAATAGGCTTTGCTATGCAGTTTAATCAATATGGGCTTAATTTATTCTAATAATTGCACCAACAGTTGTCTTCTACCAAGCTGCTTGCCTGTTGTCCTGTAGTCCATCCCAGCCTTGTGCAGGTCTACAGTTTTGTCCCTGGTGTCCTTAGACAGCTCTTTGGTCTTGGATATGGTGGACAGGTTGGAGTGTGATTGATTGAGTGTGTGAACAGGTGTCTTTTATACAGGTAACAAGTTCAAACAGGTGCAATTAATACAGGTAAAGAGTGCAGAATAAGAGGGCTTCTTAAAGAAAAACTAACAGATCTGTGAGAGCCAGAATTCTTGCTGGTTGGTTGGTTATCAAATACTTATTTCATGCAATAAAACGGTAATTAATTATTTAAAAATCATACAATATGATTTTCTGATTATTTATTTTTTTTTTTTACATTCTGTCTCTCACAGTTGAAGTGTACCTACGATAAAAATTACAGACCTCTCTATTCTTTGTAGGTGGGAAAACCTGCAAAATCGACAGCGGATCAAATACTTATTTGCCTCACTGTAAATACTGTGTCGGTGATGTCATTCGCCTGTGAGCACTCCTTGTGGGAGGAGTCGTCCAGCCCCTCGTCGGAATTCCTTTGTCTGAGAAGTTGCTGAGAGACTGGCGCTTGTTTGATCAAAATTTTTTCTAAACCTGAGACACATCGAAGTGGACATGGTTCGAAAAATTAAGCTGGTTTTCAATGAAAATTTTAACAGCTGATGAGAGATTTTGAGGTGATTCTGTCGCTTTAAGGACTTTTCACGGTGCGAGACGTCGCGCTGCGCTCTCAGGCAGCGTCATCAGCCTGTTTCAAGCTTAAAACCTCCACATTTCAGGCTCTCTTGATCCAGGACGTCGTGAGAGAACAGAGAAGTTTCAGAAGAAGTCGGTTTCAGCATTTTATCCGGATATTCCACTGTTAAAGGAGATTTTTTTAATGAAAGACGTGCGGACAGGTCGCGCGTCGGGACGCAGCCGACGCGGCGCGGCGGCACAGGAAAAACACCTCAGTGTTGATAACCATTTGTAAAATCCAGTTGGCTTTTGATGGCTTTCAGTGGAGTGAGTATATGAGAAATTGTTTATCAGCTGGAGATGTTCCAACGTGTCCTCAAGGCTTCCAACAGAGGTGTTTTTCCTGTGGCGGAGCGTCGCGGCGGCTGCGAGCCGACGCTGCAATCCGCCCGCACGTCTTTCATTAAAAAAAATCTCCTTTAACAGTGGAATATCCGGATAAAATGCTGAAACCGACTTCTTCTGAAACTTCTCTGTTCTCTACGACGTCCTGGATCAATAGAGCCTGAAATGTGGAGGTTTTAAGCTTGAAACAGGCTGATGACGCCGCCTGAGAGCGCTGCGCGACGTCTCGCACCGTGAAAAGTCCTTAAAGCGACAGTATCACCTCAAAATCTCTCATCAGCTGTTAAAATTTTCATGAAGACAGCTTAATTTTTCGAACCATGTCCACTTCGATGTGTCTCACAGGTTTAGAAAAATTTTGATCAAACAAAGCGCCAGTCTCTCAGCAACTTCTCAGACAAGGAATTCCGACGAGGGGCTGGACGACTCCTCCCACAAGGAGTGCTCACAGGCGAATGACGTCACCGACAGGCGTGGAAAAACTCACGCATGCGCACAAGGGTTCAAGCATGTCTGACGTAAAAACATATGAATGAAATCCATATAGTTTTTGAAAAAATAAAAAGGACCTATACTTTACGGACAGACCTCGTATCTAACTATCTAAAAAGGAAGAGTAAAATAGGAGAGTAGAAAAGACTAGAGTAGAGCCACTTAGGTGCCTGGTCTTGAGAACCAGGGATGGTAGGTTAAAAGCTTTTTATCCCATGGGCACACTCCTACCCACCAAAGCAGCTCAAGAAAAAGGTATATATATAATATAATAAGTATAAGACATAAGAAGGATAAGACATCACAGGAGAAGATTGTTATCAAACACAAAGGAACCAACTATTTTGTAAGCTACGATAAACGTGCTAAGGCCGGGTAGATAAGCTAACGTTAGCTGTTAGGTATAACTAATTGTACCTCACTCCTCCAATATTTACTTAAATATAATAATATTAAAAAGGGGGGAACAAGAAAAAGTAAAGCGTGTAGAAATGTATATGGAGACATAACTATATATTTGCAGAAAAGATTAAAACGGCGGGCGTTTAATCACCAAACCTGCAGCTACCAGCGTTACACATCATGCTCTTTCTTCTTCTTCTGCTATATTTTTAACACAGTATTCAGTAGCGTCGCCCTCGTGTGGGAAGACGTGTAATTACAGCTGATCATCCCAGTAACCACTTAAAGCGTTAAACATTAAACTGGCATATATATGGATTATATACAGTATTCCATAACAGCAAACGTTTCCCCAGAACCCTTTACATTCTATGATCAACCATGTGTCCTGGGAGAACGCAGTGCTAGCAAACCCTTACGAGGACCCATGCAACTAGCTTGCTGTCAACCTATCAGTATTTTAGAGCAACAACCTACAAAGCACCATGAGGAGCGGTTCATTTTAGGGAGTTAAAATAATGATAAAAGCATAAACATGAACAAAGGACAAAAAAGAGAGAGAGAGAATGTGAGGAATCAGTTTAATTAGTTGTACCAAAGGTTTAAATTGCTTCGGGAGCAGAAAAATGAAAACTTCTGAATGCGTAAATGGAATGTTTGATGTATAAAATGCTTAATTCTTACAGTGTACAAAAGCTGTTAAAAGTTAATAGCTGTGCTTAAGGATTTCACTTCTTGTTGGTGGTTGTGAACTGTGCAAGCATTGTTCTTTGGTTGAGGACTCATGTGCACTGGTTGACTTGAAGATGTGTGTGATGATGGCACTTGGGGGGGGGGGGGGGGGGTGAGATGGGGGTGTATGTGAGGCTCCCAGAGTCCTCTGAAACATCCATAGCTACATACTGATGATGGCAGCTTACCCGTCCGATGAGCACAGGTTCAGGTCCTCTGTACTCTTCGATCACAAAGAACTGATTCCAGAGCCAGCTTCTTCGATGGCGAGAGTGAGGCCCTGCTCGTGGCGGGTACCGCCCAGTCTCTGCACCCCGTTTAGAGTGTCCTCGTGTCCTCTCAGGCAGGATGTTAACACCTGTCTCTACACGGAGCCCAGGCTGGAGCATGTACTCCTGTCTGGATCATTAATTAGTGTCAGAGGATGAGGAAGTGCTTGTCCTGATACATTTGGATTATGCAAGTCCAAGTAAGATTCTTGATCATCTGATGTAAAATCCACATTTGGTAGAGATTTCACGTCAGACTGTGCATTCTGCATGTGGCCTTCCAGCTGTTTATTTCTAACAAATGGCTTATGGGTGGAGTCTGAATGAGATGAAACTCCATTTTTACTTGATGTAAACTGTAAATCGTCGCGTTCCTCTGGAAGGCCGACAGCCACTGAGGTGCCATTCCTTTGCCTTTCCCCTACGGAGAATAAAAATAAAAGAAGTACAATATGTACTGCCATTGCAGAGGTTCACTGAGCAGTTTGTCTCACAGAATTTCTGATCAGTCGCAGGTGTTCTTCATGGTCCACTTTCAGATTTATTCTCTTTCTTCGCCCTTCGCCTGCTGCAGGTTTTATGTTATTTTCCCATGGCGAGCCGTCATTCTGTTTTCTTTCTCATATTTCCTGTGAAGGACACATTCTGAAATCTGAAGCAGACACAACAATTAGTGAAATGCTGACTCTATTAATTAAAAATAAAACAGATTGATATAGAAGAAAGGAAAAAAATGTTTGCATTCTGCACATCTTCCACATCATCTTATGAATAAATGTTCTATAGTATGATTTATAAAAAAAAAAGAGTTGTATTTTTATAGTTTCCTGCTTGCAAAGTTTTACAAGTAGTTGTAAAAAAGACAGCAAGCTGTAAGTCTCTGAAGAGAACGAGAGGCACTTGACCTGCATAATGTACAGCCAAGACTTTACAGACTGTAAACAGTAATTTCATGCATCGTGTCATATCTGTCTGGCTAATATATACAGAATGGTCCAAACCTATGGGCACATTTAAAGCACTGAATGGAATATCTATCATAAACCATCATTATGGTTATTAGGAAGATTATTTTTCAAATGGTCGCCCTAATTGTTTTTGTATATGGGACGGTATTCCTATCCTGTGTCATATTCAATGAAAAACAAGCATCCTCATAGATATTAGATCTTAGGAACGTTTATCATCTTCTATGCAGAAGGTAACAACTGCCTTCAACACTCCTCTTGGACACTGCGAGTACCTGGTTATGCCTTTTGGCCTCACTAATGCACTTGTTGTCTTTCAAAACCTGGTTAATGAAGTACTCTACAATCTGTTGAATGTCTTTGATTTTGTATACAGTACCTATGCCACTTTTTAATTTTCTTTAAGAACAAATCCAAACTTGTTAGATACAGTACCCTCCAAAAGTACCGAAACACTTGGTATTTCACACATTTTAATTTGTTTATGCCATTTCAAATACAAAAATTAAATAAAAAAACATCATCCTTAAACTCAAACTGAAAACAAATCTCTACAACATGATATAAATTAATTAAAAATGTAAAAGCCAATTAGATGGGTTGCATATGTAATGGGACACTTTGGTATAATACCTGTAAATAATCAGTTTTTTGCCAGTTTTCTTCAGACAAGTCAGGAGATGGATACATGAACATTTTCAAGTTGCTGAATATGTCTTGGACTTTATTTACATCATTATGAAGAAATACAAACAGTATGACACTCTATGATACAGCTGTGTGGAGTATACAGTTCTCAAAAACTGAATGTGCAAAAACGAGAAGAGTGAGGAAAGCCACCAAGACACCACCCACCCTGACAACCCAGAAGTTATAGGGTTCTGTGGCTGTAATTGGAGAAATTCTGCATGTTTTGCATTCTGTATCACCAGTTATACAGCCTGATGATGAAGTGGTATAGAGGAGGATTTTCTTATAAAGAACACCTGAAACTTCAGCTACAATCTGCCAGAAGGTACATCTGAGATGCAAGCCTAGATGTGATGTTTCGGTGAAAGAAATTTTTGAAATGTCTACTAGAGAATCAGTTGTATGTCAAGGCTGAAAAATGTGAGTTTCACTGTTCTTCTGTCTCTAGGATTCATGAGCTTGCCTGGCAAAGTGGGATTGGATCCCATTAAGGTCAACATGGTGGTGGATTGACCTACTCCGGAGTCCCTTAAGGAACTCCAACCTTTCCTCAGTTTTGCTAATTTTTATGCTGATGACTGCTGAGGACCCTTACACCTCCTTTTCCAAGATGTTGTCATTGGCACCATGCAATAATGACGTGGGGAACCAGGAGTTGCTATTTATTACACTTGCTATGAAGAGCGGAGCCACTGGCTAGAGGGGACCAACCAGCCATTTACATACAGTATTTGAAATCTTGCAAATGCTTAAATTCTTGTCAAGGTGGGCACAATTTTTTTAAATATCGGGTCTAAATTTTCTCTGACCTATTGTCCAGGTTTCCGCAACAATAAGGCCAATGCTCTTTCTTGGCAGTTCATGATGGAGGACACGTGTGGCAATTGTTCCTCCATCCTTCCCGACTTGCGTACTGAAAGCATTGGCATGGGAGGTCAAGTAACTGGTGAGGAGAGCACATGAGAGTGTCCATGTACCAGCTGAATGTCCGCATCACCAGCTGCTGATCCCCAACAGCCTTCGCTAAAAGTGCAGCTCTGCAGTGGGGTCATTCAGGAAGGCCCAGAACAGAATTTAATTCACCAGCATTTTGGTGTACTCCTGCTAGTCTCCTATGTTACTGGTTGCTTCTCTCTTAGGGATATGCAGTGATTATTTTTTTCTTTGATTAACTGGTTCTCTATAATGACTCATTTTATTCCATTACCCAAACGGAACAGCTGAACTTCTGGTTCAGAATGTGTTTGTTTGCATGGTTTGCTTGTTGATAATGTCTCTGACGGTGGCCCTCAATTTGTCATGTGTCTTTGGCAACTGGTACATGGTACCAGAGCACCCCAGGCTGAAGGTCAATGATCAATTTTGTGATTGTATTATCTGATGTAAGGCCATAGTTTCCATCCTGTACACTCGGGTGAAGAGAGGGGCAGAGCTGACAACTGATCAACTGGTGGTGAGTTGGATCAGAGGGTGGGGGAGGACTTTGGATAGATCTGGTACGCCCAAACAGATAGCGTGGTGTGAACTGGGAATGTTGGAGGAGCCCACTGTCCAACAGATCTCTCAACTCACACCTCCGACCGAGCTTTTCTGGAATCCCTCTGTAGGTTGGAGGCATTGAACAAGAATGGGCAATGTTCAAAACTTTCACTGCTGAAGCTGCAGCGAGGAGCTGTGGCCTGAAGGACTTAGGTGCCTCAAGGGGCCAGCAACACTGGAACACTGTGGTGGACACCAGTGGTCAGGGAAGCCATTCGACTGAAGGCAGTCTTTCGGGATATGTTATCTTGTAGGACTGCAGAGGCAGTTGCAAGGTACAGACCAGGGCGGCAGCTTCTGCTGTGAGGGAGGCAAAGCAGCGGGTGTGGGAGGAGTTGGATTCGTAGTAACCACGGAGAAGGACTTTCGATCAGCACCAAAGTGCTTCTGGCAGGCCATGAGGCACCTCAGGAGAGGAAAATGGGGAACCATCCAAGCTATTTATAGTAAGGATGGGACTCTGTTGACCTCAACTGAGGAGGCAATCGGGCACTGGAAGGAAGAAGAAACTCCTGCATCAGACTGGAGCGCCCTCTGTAGTAAGCAACCCAGTCTCACGGCATGTCAGCACAAAATATAAATTAATCTATTAGTTTGTGATGTTGTCATGAAAAGCGCCACATTTTCGTCACGCAGCATCAAATTAATTCTAATACATTCCATGAGGGCTGCATGAAATTAAAGTGAAGTGGGGGTGGTTATGGTTAAGGTTAAGGTTGGGGGTAGGAGTAGGGTTAGTAATAGTGAGAAAAAAAAAAAAACCTCCCTGTCACAAAATTTGACTCATTTCGTGATGGGAGCATGAAAAAAAAGTGAGACTGGGCTGGTAGTAGAGGCAGAGCTGGAAGCTGATGGGGGATCATCACTCAATATCCCCTGGTGGAAGTCACTGAGGTAGTCAAACAACTCCACAGTGGCAAAGCCCCAGGGGTTGATCCGCCCAGAAATGCTGGACGCTCTTGGTGTGGAGGGACTGTCTTGGGTAAGACGACTTTCAACATTGCGTGGAGGTCTGGGACAGAGCCTAAGGAGTGGCAGACTAGGGTGGAGGTCCCCATACTTAAAAAAAGCAGACCAGAGAGTGTGTGCTAATTACAGGGGTATCGTACTACTCAGCCTCCTGGTTAAGGTCTACTCCAGATTGCTGGAAAGGAGGGTTTGGTGATAGTCAACCCTCAAATTGAAGAGACGAATGCGGGGTTCCGTCCTGGCCATGTAACAACTGACCCAGCTCTTCACTCTCAAAGGATCCTGGAGGGTGCCTGGGAGTATGCCCATCCAGTCTACATGTGTTTTGTGGACTTGGAGAAGGTGTATGATTGGGGACCTCGGGAGACATTGTGGGAGGTGCTGCAGAGGAAGGGGGTCCCTTCTTAGGCCATCCAATCGCTGTACTCACAAAGCAGAGCTGTGTTCAGGTTCTGGCAGTAAGTCGGACTTGTTTCTGGTGGCGGTGGCCTCCACTAGGGCTGCGCCTTGTCAACAATTTTGTTTATGATATTCATGGACAGGATATCAAGGCATAGTCTGGGAGAGGAGGATATTCAGTTTGGTCGGCCTGTAACTACCAGCACTCACTGGGTCCAGTTCGCAGCAGAGTGTGAAGCGGCTGACCTCTAAATCAGAGGTCATGGGTTCAGCAGGAAACTGATGGATTGCCTACTCCAGGTAGAAAATGAGGTCTTGCCCCATGTGAAGGAGTTTCAAGTACCTTGGGGTCTTGTTCATGAGTGAGGGGACAGTGGAGCGTGAGATTGGCCGGAGAATTGGCACAGCAGGGATGGTATTGCATTCACTCTGCTGTAGTGTTGTGACGAAAAGGGAGCTGAGCCAAAGGCAAAGCTCTCAAGCTGCTGGTCAATCATCGTTCCTACTCTCACCTATGGTCATGACAGTTGGGTCATGACCAAAAAGAACTAGACTGTGGGTACAAGCGGCCGAAATGGGTTTGTCATGATCTGAACTTTTGTATTTTGTCTAGAAGCCAACCCCCAAAATTTTGTACTTGTGTGCCAAAGTATATTTTAGGATAAATGTGGTTACCGTTGGAAAGATAATCCCCTGAGGGGTTCAAATTCGACATTCATAAAAATCAAACCCTGGGCCGTTGCCAAGGAAACGGCCTTCAAAGGTCAGTGACCTGAAACAGCCCGTGACCTGGCATTTACAGTCCAATAATGGAGTGCTTCTCCTTGATGCTTCTGAAATCTAAAAGGAATGACCGATTGACACCAAAGTTGGTATGTTGAGAGAGGAGGAATGGAATCATGACTGCCTATCACTTATTACCATTGGCTGCAGTATGTGACCTTGGGATGACCTTGAACATACATGTGAAAGTGACTTTCAGTGTTCACGAGCGCTATCACATTGCATATGTAAACTTTCCTTTTAAATAATATGCTCCATACCAGCAAGGACCTTATGGTATTGTTGGAGAGGGCAGTCAATGTACTTCACATTGGAAGCAATTTGGGATCACACCAAGAATGCATTAATTATTTCAGTTTGTATCAGAAAGGTGGGAAAATTGGGTTACAGAATAATTGTTAAGTTTTGCATCGGAATGGGTGGACTTCAAACAAATTGGGTTACCTAATGTATTGTTAAAATCCTGATTAAGTTTTGTATAGAAAGTTTGGGTTTAAATAAGGTTCTGGTGTTCTTTCTGTTGTGCTTGCCTGTTGTGCTTGCACATGTATGTGTTTGATGTTTAGTTAAGATTAGCATAAGAAAACAAGAAATGGGCAGGCCAAAGATTATTACCCACATCGATTATAGAATAGACAAAACAATATCCCTATCTCCTAAATAGTTAACTATACCCATGTACACAGTGTCGACTAATTTTACACATCAGTTTTTTTTATATGGACTTTTAATATGATATTACCGGTATTAATATATAAAGCCTAATTTATCAGAAAGTCAGCACAATATTGTACACGTTTGTTACAGGGTTCATTTACCATTGCTATTGTTATTGTTGTTCTCATTCTCCCTATTTTGAAAAATAAATGTGGCCATTGAATGGTCTTGACAAAGCGTCGCTTTGTTATCTTTATTAATTAAAGATAGACTTTTCATCAGTCTCATAGCTCTTTTTACATGTTCCCAACCTTAAAAAACATGTTTGGCGGCTAGTTCGTTACATAAAAATGGCCAGTCAAACATTTATTCTTCAGGAATCCAAATTTGGTTTGGTTTCACAAGATGACCTTGAAATGACGTTGAAAGGTCATTTGAAGGTCACACTGGAATTTGATGAGATAGTATCGCATTTATAACCAAAATAAACAATTCCAACCATGGTAAGATGAAACAGTGTGATCATAATAACTCTAAATTATGGTCAGAAGCGGCTTTCCCCCAGGTTTGACAATACATGTATGATGTGTAACCATAGCAATGGGCAATCATGGTGTGATCCCAAATTGCTTCCAATGTGAAGTGCATTGACTGCCCTTTCCAACAATACCATATAGTCCGTGCTGGTATGCACTCTTAACCCAGATTTTGTTTTAACTTAAATTTCTGAGTTATCATTAATTATTCTTTCGTGTTTTTGTAAAAAAGCATTCTCATTACTAAACTAAATTAGTTGATTGCACTATTCAACTGAAATTTTCGGTGCAATGATCATGTTAAGCAGAGTTAACTTTTTGTCTTAAGTTTCTGTAAGGGAGGGGAGGGGCCCATTTTAAATTCTACCTAGCAACCATGTCAAGTGTGAAGACTCCACTCATCCTGCTGCTTCTGCTCATGGCTTCCTGTGCTCAAATTCAAAACCCTGTGGATTTTGAGAGCAACACATAACTTTCTGCTCAAAAGACGATTCATTGAAAATAGCTCAGTGTTTAAGTGCTGCTGCTTCTTTTTTTTTCTCTCCGCTGTACGCAGTGTACACTTGGCTGTGGGTTTTTGAAAGAAACACTGACTTAAAGAAAGTGGAATTTAGGCTTCAAGTTAGTTATTTGTTGATAACTTTCTGGAAATTAGTTTCGCCCAAAGAGTGGTCCAGTGAGAACACGTCAGCTAAACTGAAGTTATTTTTTGGCAATATAACTCATCATTTGGTGTGCTATTACTAAATCAAACACATTTCAACTGTTGCTTTTTTTAACATGCACTTAATTTTTTTGTTTAGGTTTAGTTAATGTATTAAATACTTTTTAAACAAAATTGTAGAACTTAAAATCTGTCATTTATATTATGTGTCACTTTGTTGCCTTTTTTTAGTAAACATTTGTCACATTTTTTACAGTACAGTTTTAATGCATTTTTTCCTGTTTTTACTTTTCCTTCGTAATATTTTTTTAAATGTATTGTAGCAATCGCCAGGCCGGTTGCTAAGACTGTGAACTGTTATGCTGCAGTGCATCATGGGAGTACAGGGTTTTGAGAGTTTTAAGTGTTGTTAATGTGTTTCATGTTAGTTTAACAGTGTGGTTAGTGTTACTGATTTATTGTGTTCAATAGTTCAGTTGAGTTTAGTTAAGTGTCTGTTGCCACCATAAGTGAAAAGTGTATTGCATTTGATGCTTTCCACCATTTTCTGTGTTGTTGGGGTTGCAAACAAAACGGCACCTCCTTGCGGCAGAGTGCAGAAAAGCTCAGAGCGTCTCGTTCTTCCACACCACTCGCCACAGTATTCTTTAATTCCTTCCTTCCATACACATTTGTTGAAACAATGCATTATAATCTCAAAATAAAGATGGAGTAGTTAAATTACAAGAGAAGACATTACTTATATTAAGAAGTTGTTTTAACTATTGATTAATAATGTTTACGTATGTTTAACTTAAAATAGTTATTTTATATACCAATGAGAAACCATTTATGTGAACTAATGATTTTGAGTAGCAACTACTACTGTGATTTGTTAATACAACTTAACCTGATTAGTTTTAGCTTGTGTAAAAACTAAAGCGGTTTAAGGCAACGGGTTTCCACGCAATTTTCTAGTAACTCAACTAATTCAGGTTAAGAGTGTGGAGCATATATTTAAAAGGAAAGTTTTACATGTTTTACATGCAATGTGATAGCTCTCGTGAACACTGAAAGTGTCACTTTTTACGAGGTCTGTCCAAAAAGTAATGGACCTTTTAATTTTTTTCAAAAACTACATGGATTTGAATCAGTGTGATTGCATCAGCCAAGCTTGAACCTTCATGCGCATGCGTGAGTTTTTTCACTCCTGTCGGTTGTGTCATTCGCCTGTTGGCAGGCTTTGAGTGAGCACTGGTCCACCCCCCGCGTCGGATTTTATTGTCAGTGAAGTGGCTGAGAGGCTGCCGCTTTGCTCCATGAAATTTTTTCAGAAACTGTTAGAGACAGCCAGTTGGAAACCATTTGAAAGATTCAGATGGATTTCAGTGAAGATTCTGTTGGCGTCACACGGATTAAGGAGTGTTTAAAACCTTTTTTAAGGACGGCCCACAGTGGCGGAAGGCGTGGGGTGCACCGAGCGGCCATCGACAGGCTGGAACGACCAGATCATTTCTAACTGAACGCTGTGTTGATCTGGGACATCGTGTGACTACCACCGAAATGGCAAGAGAGCTGGACATAGCACTTTTGCGGCACATTCCACTGTTACAGAAGATTTGTAATGAAAGACGTGCAGAGGAATTTGTGCGTCGGCATGGAGCCGCTCATTGCGTGCAACAAAAAAACCACCTCCGTGTTGGAAGTCTCGCAGGACATGTTGTGGCATGTCCAGCTGTTACACAATTTCTCGGATACTCACTCGACTGAAAAGCCACCGAAAGCCGTCTGAATCTTCTGAATGGTTTCCAAACCATTTCATGGAGCAAAGCGGTAGTCTCTCAGCCATTTCCCTGACAATAAAAATCCGACGAGGGGGGTGGACCACTGCTCACTCAAAGCCCGCCCACAGGTGAATGACGCAACCGACAGGTGTGAAAAAACTCACGCATGCGCACGAAGGTTCAAGCTTGGCTGATGCAATCACACGTGATTCAAATCCACATAGTTTTTGAAAAAAATAAAAAGGTCCGTTACTTTTTGGACAGACCTCGTACATGTATATTCAAGGTCATCCCAAGGTCACATACTGCAGCCAATGGAAATAAGTGATAGGTAGTCATGATGTTCCATTCCTCCTCTCTCAACATACCAACTTTGGTGTCAGTCGGTCATTCCTTTTAGATTTCAGAAGCAATCAAAGAGAAGCACTCCATTATTGGACTGTAAATCCCAGGTCACGGGCTGTTTCAGGTCATTGACCTTTGAAGGCCGTTTCCATGGCAACGGCCCAGGGTCTGATTTTTATGAATGTCGAATTTGAACCCCTCAGGGGATTGCCTTTCCAACGGTACCACATTTATCCTAAAATATACTTTGGCACACAAACTCCAAAAATAAGGCTCTTTTGACTTCTAGACCAATTATCTTTTGTTCTAATTTATTCTGCTTAGTTTAGTTTGGATATGGTTTTCTGTGTGTGTTTTCTCTTGTTGTTTTTCCTGCTTTGGCTTTGTCTGTCCCTATCTCTCTTGTCTGTCCCGCTTGGTGGTGATTAGTGCACACTGTCTGGGCCACACCCTGTTCTGGAACTTTCCACACACCTGTTTCCAATCTGTAGCTCATCACCAGGGTGTATATAAGATTCACTGGTTGCACTAGTTCTCCACCAGATCGTTGTGCTTTATGCCTTCGCTTCCAGCTATGTTCATGTCCCTTTCTAGTCCTGCTTGCCACGTTGTGTTTTTTGACCACCTGCCTATTTTTTCAACCATGCCTTATCGCCTGATGTTACTGATTTGTTTGCTGATCTTGGACTGCTTGTTTGTGTACCGGACCCTGCTTTTCCAACCAGGGAACGATCTTAAACTACAGAGCAGTGAGTTTGAGCCCTGCAGGGAGGTGTTCCAGGCATGTCCAGCTGGGAGGAGACCCCTGGGAAGACCCACGACTATGTGGAGAGATTATCTCTCCATAATGGCCTGGGAGCGCTTCAATATCCCCCAGTCAGAGGTGGTTAATGTGGCTCGGGAAAAGGAAGTTTGGGTCCCCTGCTGGAACTGTTGCTCCTGTGACCCGTCCTAGATACGTGGTTGAAGATGTATGTATGGACAGAGGTGGCCTTGAACCAGGAACCTTCCTTACTAGAAACAAGTGCAGTTAACCACTTGACCATCGCCAACTAGTTTTATTAGATTATATATTTAGTCCCTCTTCACGTTTCAGTGAGTTACCCTGAGTATTTGTTTCTCTCCACCTTTTTATTGTGATATCTCCTTCTAGTTTGCCAACTGTCTTGATTCCTGGTCCCGTATTTGGAAGGTTTCTTGTGTACTGTCCAGTTGTCTGTGTTTATGGATTTCTCTTCTGCTGTTCTCTATCAGGAAACCGCATGGGCTGTCCTTCTGTGTGACCTACCACAGCCTGTGTAAGCAACCATGAGAACTGTTTGCTGTTTCCAAGACTCTTGAATCACTTATTAGCATTGTGATTCTAACCTCTGTGACTGCCTTTATAAATCCTGATTTTATCTATCGAAGTTGTGATTCTCTGCACTGGGATCTAGTTTCTGAGCCATAGTGTTCACAAGAATGCATGGACTCATTTCCTCTATATTTGTATTGTCAAGTGTGTCGGTAGCATGAGGGGTCACCCCTTTGAGTCTGATCTGCTTGAGGTTTCTTCCTCAAATCATCAGAGGGAGCTTTTCCTTGCCACTGTCACCTGTGTGCTTGCTGTAGTGGTTGGTAAGGTAGACCTTAATTGTGTGAAGCACCTTGAGGCAGCTTTGTTGTGATTTTGCACTATATAAATGAAATAAATTCAAATTGAATTGAAACTGCATGCATCCACCAGAGAGATGGACAGACAGAGTTTTGACAGACAGATATCTACACAACATACAGGTATGTCATTGACATTTTTCTTAGTACTGTTGGGATTCTTTCTTGTTTTAGATGTACCTATTGATCATACAGAATTTCAGATTATTTCCAATTAATTTTGACTCCACATACTTTACTGTCACACACAATTTACTGGGCATCAGATGATTGATGTCATCCCTAATGTCCCTCTCCTTCGATGTCCCAGTGCCCAGTAGTGGAAAAAATTCCCCTTAAGAGATTAATTAGACCCATAAATAATTTAATCAGTGACTCTCATTTCCCAAAAGTTTAATGATCTGCGCTTGGTTGGTATTTGAATCAAATCCCAGTGACTAATCTTTAAAACCTGATGTACTGAGAAGTGTTGGAAGCTTAGTCAGACTGAAAATGTGAAAATGCAGTTTTTCTTTTTACCTCCCACCAACATATATCACTGGGCCAAATTATTTATCCTACAATGACGTGAAATGTTCTGGTTCCACCTTTACGCTTGCATGTAGGCATGCATCATTATCCCACAGTGCCTGAGTCACAGGCTCACAAGAATATCTGCTTCAACAAATGCCAAGTATTTACTGCATTTTGTCCCTTTTAGAACAGATTTATAATGAAAACGGGAGTTCAGAAAATTAACACAAAATGTCACAAATATGATTGCAGCTAAAAGGCAAAATCCTGGCGCTTGATCTGTGTAGTAAAAATAAATGTGGAGACAAAATGTGCAAACAATCACAGCGCACGGTAATGTGTTGACACCTTAATAAGACCCGTAATGCTTTGTGAGACATCCAAAGTGATACAGAGGAAACGCAAAACAAGCCCTGTGTTCTCTTCATCTTTGATACTGGCCTAGATTTTTTTTTTTTAAACTACGCATGAGAACAAAGCAAATTTGTGTTTGACCAATAGGAAATAAGTCATTTAAAACTCTGTAGGTTCTCACTGTGCTTTAAAAAAATCTGTTATCTGTGAAAAGATTTTTTTTTTTTCCATTTTGAACACCAGTTTTACACATCATCCACATCTGAGGTTTCATGTTCGGTCCTTGTTAACCAAAGAATCTGCTTCCCATCATCTTTAAGCGATGAAAACACAAGCAGCACTGCTTCTATAACACTTTGTCTCTCTCAGCTATTGTGCATTAACGCAGACCGAATTCTCTCTCCTGACTTTTGCTCAGAAACCACTTTTCCAGCAGTATGTGTCATTCACTGTTGTTTGAAGTCTTTAGAGTATGAGCATGTGAAATGTAAGGCGGGATAGAGGAAGAAAGAGTGAGGACAATTTGCTGTTGCCGGCTCAGAATGGAAAGATGAGTGGTGACATGGCTCTAAATTGCAAATCGTTGTTCCAGTCTCACTTCAGTCTGCATGGAGTCGCTCTGCTGCAAGGAGGCTATATCATTTTATTAAAAATAGCCTGTGCATGTCGGGCCTTTATTTGGGGAAAGCGGGAGATGGAGGGAGAGCGGGAGGAAGAGGTTGCGGTGGAAGTCCATTTGGGAGGGGACAGCGCGGCCGCCTTAAATGACCAAGACGTGGACAGATTCTTTTCCACTGGAGCGTCTCAAGCTTTTCCTCCACACCATTCGTCTTAATGCTTATAGCCTGCTCCTCCTTTCTCAATGCCCCTCAGTGCACTTACAGAAATCTCTTAAGTCTTTCCAAATCCAGCTGGTGAAGACAGGACCACTGCACTCAGCACATCAGTCATCTCGTTTGTGTCTAACGCTCAGACAGCTTAATCTTCAGTGATACGGCAGCAACTGTGCTACACTGTGCAAGTGTATAACCATGCACGTATTTGTCAAATGAATGCTGTTTCTCCAGTTACAAGGTGCATTTGTGCAGAGAAAAAGAGCTCAAAGTGGTGGCAGTAAAATCTACTCTGATTTCCACTGCATGGTAAACACAAAAGGACATTATGACATTTTACTAAAGGCGGGGTTACACAGAGAAAACACTGTTGGCACTTTAGGAGAGTCTCTGTGTCCGACAGTCTCTGTGGCAGCCCACTCAAGAACACGGTGATGACCACTGTGGAAATGATAAAGTTGCACACATATGCTTGATGGTGGCAAGGTTGTTGTGGGATGGCTGTGTGTGTGTCCTCCTTTTTGCTTTTTGTCCATGGTGCCAAAAGTAGGTACTTTTTGTCAAAGAAGATGGAGGAAGTGTCTGCTGCAAAACGTGTGTGCCTGCAGCAACACATATGTGCTGCAGCCATGCCTATGTAACACACCCAGACACACCCTGATGCAGTTTGTTCATGATGCACCCTGATATATTTATCTCACAGACACGTGTCTGGACCGCACATTACACCTACAAAGTCGGGTTTGTTTGATGCTCTCAGCACTGGCTGGAGCTGGCCTGGTGGTAGGGCTGTGGCCCGACTTGTAGAGATGTTCTCACCTGGACTGTGCAGACCAAACAGGGAAAAGACAAAATATCCTTGAGTCAAGTTTTCTGTGAACACTCATTTGCAGCTGATTAAAAGGATGTTTTATATTAACTCTCTGGGGTCCAGGGTATAATTGGTCGTTTTGACTACTTTTGGTTTTATCTTCATAATTTACTTTACAAAACCACTTACTTTGCCTTGTTTGGTGTAATGTTTTTCAGCACAATCTCACCTGTGTGACTTTACAGTTTTTCTTTCATTCTGACGTTAACACAATGAACCTAAATTCACATAAAACATAAACTCCTAAGAGAAATTTTTTTTTTAACTGTGAAAACCACATACATGTTTAACAAACCGTTTTATAACTTAGAATGCAAATGTAAATTGTACATTTCAAAAATATATGCAGAAATATAGCAAAAAACAAAGTTCTATATAATATTTACATTAAAATGCAGAAAATGCTTCAGGCAACTATTGACAAAACCCTTAAGATGCCACACATTATTTGTGCTTCAAGAAACAATTCCTGACAATGTGAACGCAGGCTTGGCCCACAAGAGGGAGTGTGACTCCACCTGTTGTCCACCTGGAGGCAGTGTTGGTATTTTAGTCTGTCTTTGGTGGAGTTTTGGCTAATCTCTGTGGCAACAACCCTGTGCGGGTTGGTGATCAACCACATGGGGTTGGTGATTTTGATTGGTTTTGGTCATTGTGTTTTTCCACCAATGATAAAGGGGAAGTTGTTTTTTTTACCCTGCAACTGCTGCACTGAGGGAGAGCTGACAAGGAAGTAGAAGTCCTATTTGCTGACCATAACATTCATGAAAAAACCATGGTGAAAATTATTAATCATGATTCAAATTTTCCTGGCCTATCAACAAATTTAAAAACTGTATATAGTTTGAAGTCTGCACTTTCGACACACATTCAAATGGAGACTCAGTGTCTGGTGGATTTGATGGGACAGCCGCTTAATTCAGTCATGTGACTTTTACACAGAGACAGTAAAATGACTTCAGAGGGGTAAGGTTCCTGACTGACAGCTTTCCAAAAGCAATGTGTCTGTGGTGCACAGAAACATGGCCAAAAGAAGTCTGAGCCCAAACAATGCAAGACCACTGACCAAACATCACTGACACAACAGTTTAATAGAATATTATTACTGCATTTTTGAAGTATGTCACTTTTTTTACTAGTTTCCTGTGACTTATACTCCAGTACATATACATTATTATATTCATATTATTATTAATAATAATAATAATTAGAATGACTGTTTATATAGGAGTTTTCACAGGAATCAAAGCACTAACCAAAATATACTCTAATAATAAAAGATAAAATGGTAATAATGAAAACTACATGACAACAATGCACAAAATCCCAATTAAAGAGCTGATAATACAGAAAAAGTGTGATTATACTCTTGTGTGACTTTATACTTTAGTGTGATGTTACATATGGGGTTTCCTTTTCAAGTGACATTTTTTAACAGGTACAACCTATACTCTGGAAAATATGCTATTACTTGGATAAAACAGTCTTCATTTCATTCAGCAATATTTGGATTAAAAACAGATCTGGTTTCTCACCTTATTCATGTGACATGAATTGTGGTCATGCGCAAAATATTTTCTCTTCTGCCTCCATGAAAATCTTATCATGTGTGCAGTATGATTGATTGATGAAGTCTTTATGACATAAATTATTTGGCAGGTTTCATATAGGGAGGTGGGTTGAAATAATTATCAAAAATCCTCATTATTTTGCTGCTTAGGAATGTGCCCTATATGGAATCCATGCAGTCTTTGCCTTTTACCTTCTTTGAAACAACCAAGAATTCCCTCAGATTATATTAATATTGTGTGAACACAAGCGTCTGTGTAAACGGAGATGTGTTTACTGTTTGTTGTTGTTCTGCTGTTTATATCTTGGCATACACCTGATAACCACACTTTATGTCTTTGGTTCACCTAAACTGTGGCAAAAAAACAGTCCAAAGCTCTGAATGCAGATTAACATGTTTTTACTAACTATTTGACGCTCTGCACAAGGCTCGCCTTCCACATTTCAGCAATGGCGCAATTTGTCTCGTTCTTTTCATGCCATCACTCCATCTCACTATCAGTTGTTCTTCTTTTCTAACTTCATTGTTCCAACCTCCGACATATACACTTCTGTGGCACAATTTTAGAGTGACGGGAGTTGCGAAGCATATTTCAACATGTGCAGGATATGCTCTGTGACTGTTTGTTCAACCCGCCCACACATTGCCGACACCCATTTTTCCTGTGACCGTCAAGCAAATGTGGCCCGCACATCGAGAGATTTAGTTGTGAACCTGTGGCTGGGGGTTGTGCTTCATGTACACACACTCATATGCATGCAGTCACCTGTTTAAATAGTAAATAAAACCTACTTTATCCCTTGATGTAACCTAGGCTATTGAAATACCAGTGTTGCCGACTGAATGGTCCCCCCCTAAAAATTGGTCCACCCTGCCTTCACCGCGCATGCGTCATTTTGGACCACAGCAACACGTCTGAGTCTGACTCTCTGAGTCTGACTCTTTACACCCAAAGCAATCAAAGGTAATAATGTGATTACTGACCATCAGCTGACAAAGTAAAACCTCTTAAATCATTCTAAAGTCAGTTCTGAGCAGAAATGTGTCCATTTTAAGCAGAAATGAGGCGATAATTGGTGAGTCACTACTGACACTCCGAAATGACGTAGGTGCAGCAGCTGTGGCGCTCTGATTGCTTCCCCCGTCTTTTATTATGAAATAATGCTGAATTTATGTGGAAATGATATTGTACAAAAGCTTCAGATATCCGTCACTGAGATAGATGATGACTGGAGTGTAGTTTGAAGCAGAAACGAGGTGATAATCTGTGAATCGCTGCTGATGCTCGGCGCGGCGGCACAGGAAAAACACCTCCGTGTTGATAACCATTTGTTAAAATCCAGTTGGCTTTTGATGGCTTTCAGTGGAGTGAGTATATGAGAAATTGTTTATCAGCTGGAGATGTTCCAACTTGTCCTCAAGGCTTCCAACAGAGGTGTTTTTCTGTGACGGAGCGTCGCGGCGGCTGCGAGCCGACGCTGCAATCCGCCCGCACGTCTTTCATTAAAAAAATCTCCTTTAACAGTGGAATATCCGGATAAAATGCTGAAACCGACTTCTTCTGAAACTTCTCTTTTCTCTCACGACGTCCTGGATCAACAGAGCCTGAAATGTGGAGGTTTTAAGCTTGAAACAGGCTGATGACGCTGCCTGAGAGCGCTGCGCGACGTCTCGCACCGTGAAAAGTCCTTAAAGCGACAGAATCACCTCAAAATCTCTCATCAGCTGTTAAAATTTTCACTGAAGACCAGCTTAATTTTCGAACCATGTCCACTTCGATGTGTCTCACAGGTTTAGAAAAAATTTTGATCAAACAAAGTGCCAGTCTCTCAGCAACTTCTCAGACAAAGGAATTCCGACGAGGGGCTGGACGACTCCTCCCACAAGGAGTGCTCACAGGCGAATGACGTCACCGACAGGCGTGGAAAAACTCACGCATGCGCACTGAGGGTTCAAGCATGTCTGACGTAAAAACATATGAATGAAATCCATATAGTTTTTGAAAAAAATAAAAAGGACCTATACTTTACGGACAGACCTCGTATTACTTGTTGAAATAAAAAAAAAATACTCCAGCATCCAGCTCACCCTGGCTCTTAAATGAAATGACAGAGGATGACCTGACTGATGTCATTGATGTTATGCCCAAAATAACCCATAATTAATTAGGTAATGAAATTCAACCCTTGCATACCCTGCTCCTTATTTTGAGCTCAGATTACACAATCTCTAAATGACAAAGCGGAGCTGAACACACCCCACATGAGTATATATAGTTATAGCAGGGTAGTTTCTCGGCAGTTGCAAAATGGACTATCATCAAAGACTGGACTTGAAGACCTAATACCCCCTCCCCTCCCTAACCAACTGGTGCTGTCCTGCATATCTGCATGGACTTAATAAATCTCAAAAATTTGAAGTTCCTCTGTATTGTTAAAAATGTTTTTATTTGTATGACCTAAGAAGTGGGTCACCCCTTTGAGTCTTTCCTTACCACTGTCACCTGTGTGCTTCCTCTAGGGCAATGGTGTCCAAACTATTCCAGAAAGGGCTGAGAGGGTGCAGGTTTTCTTTGTAGCCACTGACTTCAGCAGGTGATTTCACTGATTAACATCCTTTTGAACAGGTGGGATGAGTTCATCAGTGAAATCGCCTGCTGAAGTCAGTGGCTACAAAGAAAACCTGCACCCTCTCCGTCCTTTCTGGAATAGTTTGGGCACCACTGCTCTAGGGGTTCATAAGGTTAGACCTACTTGTGTAAAGCACCTTGAGGCAGCTTTGTCGTGATTTGGTGCTATAAAAATGAAGTGAAATGTAGTTTCTACTTTCTCAGACATGGATTTTGTGATTTTGAGTATGTTTAAATGTTACATAAACATACTCACATCACAAAATTCTTTCATATTGCTAACATGAAACTCAAAGCAAGTGGAAGAGGTGTGTGGAGTACCATACCACAGAATATAACACTGTTTTAAATAGTATAGTATTGGAACAGCATAAAAACCTTGACGACTTTCTCCTGTTGATTGTTTGTTAACCTCCCCCTACTGAGAGTAACATGATCATTAGGAGAGTTTTGAGTATGAGCCCCATGCGTCACCAAATTCAAAATTTAAATCTAGACCAAGTTGTAACCTTCAAACAGGCCTTTGAAGCCAAACATCTTTACTGTAACCATCACCTAAATGGCACTGAGAAGGGCCCTCTGAAACACGGGCCAAGAACTCATAATCTTAACACTCAAAGTGTTCTGAGTGGATACCGTTCCCAGTCAGACATGTCCAAATAGAAGCCTTCTCATTCCCAGTATTCCCACATGCACCCGCTCATTTGGGAATTGAAGTCCTTTGAAGTCGAACCCTCACATTACAAAACTATCCTCAGACTCATTGAAACTGAAGAGGGTCCTTACATAGTCATGAGCGTCTGCACACACACAGGCGTGCGCGCACGCACGCCCACACACACACACACACACACACACCACAGGCTGTACAGCAAATTCAGCAGAGATAAAATAAAAAGCCTGCAGCGTGACCCTGTCTCGTTAGAAGTAGAAGAAGGAAGAAAAATGACCTACTTGATGTATGTTAATGTGATTTACACACTTGGCCTAACTATTATAATGAACGCAGTGTCCAGCTAATAGTATAGGTCCGGCATGCACTATCTTTCTACATCATGTCTCTACAAATTCACTTTTACTGGTCATAGTGAGTATTGTGATTAGTCACAGAGAAACTCAAGATCAAAATTTGATGGGAAAAAGCAATAATTTGATACATCTCCAAAATACATCTTAGTGAGTCAGAAGAATTCTCAAAGCTATTCCTACATTGGCAACAAAATAGAACTTGTACAGCAAAAATGTAGATGAGTAGGTGGGAGGGTTCGTCTGTCCCGGCCAGTTTGTGTGGACATTAACTCAACAACTATTAAATGGTGTCATATGGTGTGGCACCTATTTAAAAGGAATTTTGACACACCAGATCAGTTGAAAAAGCAACTATGTTTAGACAATCCAACATCAGTTTCAAATACCTGGGCGTTCACCTCAACAACAAACTGGACTGGACTCACAACACTGACACCCTGTACAAGAAAGGCCAGAGTTGCCTCCACCTCCTGAGGAGACTGAGATCCCTTGGAGTAAGCAATCCTCTGCTTAAGACCTTCTACGACTCTGTTGTAGCCTCTGCTCTCCTCTATGCTGTCGTCTGTTGGGCCCCGGGCAGCACAGAGCGGGAGAGAAAGAGACTGAACAAGCTGGTCAGGAAGTCCAGCTCTGTCCTGGGCTGTCCTCTGGAGTCTCTGGAGGAGGTGGCTGAGAGGAGGGTGTTAGCCAAGTTCAAATCCATTATGGACAACTCCTCTCACCTTCTGCACCGGACTGTAGTGGAGCTGAGCAGCTCCTTCAGTGACTGAGGCACCCTCAGTGCAAGAAGGAACGATACCACAGGTCGTTCCTCCCTGCTGCTGTCAGACTGTACAATAACACTGTGAAATAACCACATGCAATAATATGTCCACAAATCATGTGCAATAACAACTCGTTTACAATCCCTGCACTAATGTCACCTTATCACATCTAAATTCCACTTCACATATTGTACATAAAATGCTCCTATTTTTTTCAATCCCAGTCATGTTTATATATGCATAAGTACTTATATATATATATATATATATATATATATATATATATATATATATATATATATATACACTCAACAAAATATAAATGCAACACTTTTGGTTTTGCTCCCATTTTGTATGAGATGAACTCAAAGATCTAAAACTTTTTCCACATACACAATATCACCATTTCCCTCAAATATTGTTCACAAACCAGTCTAAATCTGTGATAGTGAGCACTTCTCCTTTGCTGAGATAATCCATCCCACCTCACAGGTGTACCATATCAAGATGCTGATTAGACACCATGATTAGTGCACAGGTGTGCCTTAGACTGCCCATAATAAAAGGCCACTCTGAAAGGTGCAGTTTTATCACACAGCGCAATGCCACAGATGTCGCAAGATTTGAGGGAGCATGCAATTGGCATGCTGACAGCAGGAATGTCAACCAGAGCTGTTGCTTGTGTATTGAATGTTCATTTCTCTACCATAAGCCGTCTCCAAAGGCGTTTCAGAGAATTTGGCAGTACATCCAACCAGCCTCACACCCGCAGACCACGTGTAACCACACCAGCCCAGGACCTCCACATCCAGCATGTTCACCTCCAAGATCATCTGAGACCAGCCACTCGGACAGCTGCTGAAACAATCGGTTTGCATAACCAAAGAATTTCTGCACAAACTGTCAGAAACCGTCTCAGGGAAGCTCATCTGCATGCTCGTTGTCCTCATCGAGGTCTCGACCTGACTCCAGTTCGTCGACTTGAGTGGGCAAATGCTCACATTCGCTGGCATTTGGCACGTTGGAGAGGTGTTCTCTTCATGCATGAATCCCAGTTCACACTGTCCAGGGCAGATGGCAGACAGCGTGTGTGGCGTTGTGTGGGTGAGCGGTTTTCTGATGTCAATGTTGTGGATCGAGTGGCCCATGGTGGTGGTGGGGTTATGGTATGGGCAGGCGTCTGTTATGGACGAAGAACACAGGTGCATTTTATTGATGACATTTTGAATGCACAGAGATCCCGTGATGAGATCCTGAGGCCCATTGTTGTGCCATCCAAGAACATCACCTCATGTTGCAGCAGGATAATGCACGGCCCCATGTTGCAAGGATCTGTACACAATTCTTGGAAGCTGAAAATGTCCCAGTTCTTGCATGGCCGGCATACTCACCGGACATGTCACCCATTGAGCATGTTTGGGATGCTCTGGACTGGCATATACGACAGCGTGTACCAGTTCCTGCCAATATCCAGCAACTTCGCACAGCCATTGAAGAGGAGTGGACCAACATTCCACAGGCCACAATTGACAACCTGATCAACTCTATGCGAAGGAGATGTGTTGCACTGCATGAGGCAAATGGTGGTCACACCAGATACTGACTGGTATCTCCCCCCCCCCCCCCCCCCCCCCCCCCAATAAAACAAAACTGCACCTTTCAGAGTGGCCTTTTATTGTGGACAGTCTAAGGCACACCTGTGCACTAATCATGGTGTCTAATCAGCATCTTGATATGGCACACCTGTGAGGTGGGATGGATTATCTCAGCAAAGGAGAAGTGCTCACTATCACAGATTTAGACTGGTTTGTGAACAATATTTGAGGGAAATGGTGATATTGTGTGTTTGTGTGGGCCGCCTGAAGAGGAGGACTGCTGGCCCACCACCACCAGATGACGCCCTGCCTGGTAGTGCGGGCTTCAGGCATGAGAGGGCGCTGCCGCCACAGACACAGCCGGGGGGGTGACAGCTGTCACTCATCATCTCATGACAGCTGTCACCCATCAACACGACTTCATGCTACTCCATAAAACCCGGACGTCATCTCCACCTCGTTGCCGAGATATCATCGACCTGTGAAGGTAACAATCTCCGCCGTATTAAATAACTGTGTCTAGTAAACTCATTTTTGCAGCTGTTTTTTTTCCTGTGGAGTGCACTATCTGGAGATTGGCTGTGACCGGGACAGCTTCGCTTTACACCCCACCAGATAAGTGCTGTGTGACAGCTGCACGAGTGTGGATGAGAGGTGGAGGTGGAATCTCCACCATTGCTGTTACTAGGTGTGCACACACTCACATCTTGTTGTTTCTGCTTCTTGCCAGCAGTACCAGATCCGACCATTCGGAGATGGTGGCCACCTGGGGACTCGGGACTTGGCGGCTCCAGTATTCTCCGGGTTCGGTGGCGGAGGAAATCGTGTGGTTCCGGTTCTTCTCAGGACAGACATCTTCTATCCTCGAGCCTGCCCACATGTCACCTTTGTGATTGACTGTTTGCAAGATTTCACATTCCTCTGTATGTGGTTGTGCTCATTCACAACAGTAAAGTGTTCATATTCGACTCTTTCATTGTCCGTTCATTTACGCCCCCTGTTGTGGGTCCGTGTCACTACACTTCCCCAACAATTGTGTATGTGGAAAAAGTTTTAGATCTTTGAGTTCATCTCATACAAAATGGAAGCAAAAACAAAAGTGTTGCGTTTATATTTTTGTTGAGTATATATATATATATATATATATATATAAATAACACATGAAAGCATGAAGGTGAGCGTCTTGGCTGCCAACCAATCACAGGCTAGGAAAGAGAGGCCAGTATCTGGCCCAATTCAGGGCGGGTTGTCAGGCTAATCTTCATGTGAGCTAACACCAAAATCTAGCAACGATGAGAAGAAACTTGCTTTCATCACTTCCAGAATCGATTACTGCAATAGCATCCTCTATGGTATTCCATCCAAATCACTCAAGAAACTTCATTACATTCAGAACTCTGCAGCCCGCCTTCTCACTCACACCCGCTCATGTGAACACATCACCTCAGTCCTTCAGAACCTCCACTGGCTCCCTGTTCCTTACCGCATCCAGTTCAAAGTCCTTCTTCTCACGCTCAAAGCCCTTCACAATCTGGCCCCTCCGTACCTCATTTACCTGCTCCATCACCACACTCCATCTCGCTCCCTCCGCTCCTCCGACGCCAACCTCCTGTCCTTCCCATGCAGGACCAAGCTCCAAACCTGGGGTGACAGAGCTTTCTCCATCGCCGCCCCCACCCTCTGGAAACTTCACTGCCTCAACAACTCCGTGACTGCCCAGACCTCCCCACTTTCAAGAAAGGACTCAAAACCCACCTGTTCAGATCTGCTTTTAATATTTGAAATGATTGTTTTTATCCTGTTGTTTACATTGTACTGTACGAGGTCTGTCCGTAAAGTATAGGTCCTTTTGTTTTTTTCAAAACTATATGGATTTCATTCATATGTTTTTACGTCAGACATGCTTGAACCCTCGTGCGCATGTGTGAGTTTGTTTCCACGCCTGTCGGTGACGTCATTCGCCTGTGAGCACTCCTTGTGGGAGGAGTCGTCCAGCCCCTCGTCGGATTCCTTTGTCTGAGAAGTTGCTGAGAGACCTGGCGCTTTGTTTGATCAAAATTTTTTCTAAACCTGTGAGACACACGAAGTGGACATGGTTCGAAAAAATTAAGCTGGTCTTCAGTGAAAATTTTAACAGCTGATGAGAGATTTTGAGGTGATTCTGTTGCTTTAAGGACTTTTCACGGTGCGAGACGTCGTGCAGCGCTCATCAGGCGGCGTCATCAGCCTGTTTCAAGCTTAAAACCTCCACATTTCAGGCTCTGTGATCCAGGACGTCGTGAGAGAACAGAGAAGTTTCAGAAGAAGTCGGTTTCAGCATTTTATCCGGATATTCCACTGTTAAAGGAGATTTTTTTAATGAAAGACGTGCGGGCGGATTGCAGCGTCGGCTCGCAGCCGCCGCGACGCTCCGCACAGGAAAAACACCTCTGTTGGAAGCCTTGAGGACAAGTTGGAACATGTCCAGCTGATAAACAATTTCTCATATACTCACTCCACTGAAAGCCATCAAAAGCCGCCTGGATTTTACAAATGGTTATCAACACGGAGGTGTTTTTCCTGTGCCGCCGTGCCGCGTCGGCTGCGTCCCGACGCGCGGACCCGTCCGCACGTCTTTCATTAAAAAAATCTCCTTTAACAGTGGAATATCCGGATAAAATTGCTGAAACCGACTTCTTCTGAAACTTCTCTGTTCTCTCACGACGTCCTGGATCAATAGAGCCTGACGTGGAGGTTTTAAGCTTGAAACAGGCTGATGACGCTGCCTGAGAGCGCTGCGCGACGTCTCGCACCGTGAAAAGTCCTTAAAGCGACAGAATCACCTCAAAATCTCTCATCAGCTGTTAAAATTTTCACTGAAAACCAGCTTAATTTTTCGAACCATGTCCACTTCGATGTGTCTCACAGGTTTAGAAAAATTTTGATCAAACAAAGCGCCAGTCTCTCAGCAACTTCTCAGACAAAGGAATTCCGACGAGGGGCTGGACGACTCTCCCACAAGGAGTGCTCACAGGCGAATGACGTCACCGACAGGCGTGGAAAACTCACGCATGCGCACGAGGGTTCAAGCATGTCTGACGTAAAAACATATGAATGAAATCCATATAGTTTTTGAAAAAAATAAAAAGGACCTATACTTTACGGACAGACCTCGTACAGTGTCTTTGAGTGTTTTGAAAAGCGCTTTATGAATAAAATGTATTATTGTTATTATTATTATTAAACATGATGCCCACAATGTCAGAAAATAAGTGACGGAGTCGGGCTCCCTCCACATCTGTTAACTTTGGTGATTCCTGCTTCGGTCACCAGGGGGCTGGCAGCCATGGTTAGGTACTATTATATAACCACTGACTGGATCCTTGTCATTTCATTGGTGGCTTGTATGTCACATGATATGGATTATTCGTACCATTTGCCATTGTGTTTAATTGACCATGCAATAGTTCTTTTTTAGCATGCAATTATGTGGTATATGAAATGTGCTATTGCACGTCCCAATCACTACGCATGCTCACACTACCGGTGGCGGCGTTTAACTAAACATAGCAGAGTTTGTTTTGCTGGTGGACAGAGATTTGAAGGAGCTAATTGACGCTGCTAATTCTTCTAACACACACATACAAAAAAAACAAATCCACTACGCCGTAAGCCGTCTGGAGGCATGAAGAGCTGTTAGGATGAAGTTAGGATGAAAAGTAGGACAAATGTCTGATGTGATTTTTTTGCTGGAGTGAGGAAGCAGATGGCAGTCTGTACATGAAGTCAGTGGATGGCATCACGGATTACTGAGAATAATTTTGTACTTCTATTTAATGTTCGTGCTGGACTGTTAAGCACCAGTGACGGAAACCAAAATGTAAGTCCCTTTCTGTTGTTTATAAATGAATAAAATATCAAATGACAAATATCTATTTTTGCCATTATATAAACAAATCATGAATGTTTTCCATTCTTTCAATGGAATGAATATTTAAACAAGGCTTGGCCTTGTTGAATAGTATGTTCCATCTTTCACCTCATGAAATATTCGTACCATTGAACTCATAAACATCATTATTAAATAATGATGCACTGCAAAACAGCAGTGTGAGGATATTATAGCAGCATTATATGATGAAGTCCCACCGCAAGACAGGAACAGATATGACCAGAAACAAGTTCCATCCAGATTTGAATTCTGACTGTCCAGGCTGTTTGCAACTCTGACACAAAGCTTTCAGTACATTCTGCTCAGTTCACATTGTGTGACGAACAATGCATAATATCAAAGAGTTAGTGATGCATTTGAGGTTTGTGCCGCAGATAACTGCTAAAAAAAACCTGGTCCACATTCATCTTTTATTAAACACAGTCCATAAGTAAATGGACAGTAACAATTTTTCCAACTTTTTGTACACACCACCACAATGGAGTTCAAATGAGACCATCTGGATGTGCTTGTAGTGCAGAATTTCAGCTTTAATTCAAGGGGTTAAACAAACATATTGCATTTACTATTTAGGAATTACAACCAGTTCTCCCTGTGTTTGTGAGGGTTCCCTCTGGGTGTCCTGGCTAACTCCCACTTCCAAATACAGGCAGGTTAGGTAAATTAGAAACTTCAAATGGACCATAAGTGTGCATGCGAGTGTGAATGTTACATCCATTGTTCAGTATCTGGATAATGAGGTACTGTAGGTGAGATCATGCGCGACCTGTCAGGGACAAATGAAGCCTGAACACTTTGCCTTTTTCAAGTCTGAAAACAAAATAAAGCCAACAGACTAACCTTCGTTTGGGTGTTTATTAAAGCATATTTTTAGGCACTGTGCGATGATCTCCTAATGTGTGGCTTTGGTGTGGACATTCAAAATTATGACCGGCTTAAATTCTCAGTAATCATGGATATTGGACCTAATGACAAGAAGCTACCGATAGCTAAGAGAATACTTTCACTCAACACAAATACTGGAGCACAGACATCTTAGATGATCCACCAGGAGAATTAACCACACAACAAGCCATAATTTTTACAGATATTTGTACTAAAACTCTCAGACAGGACAGACACAGTCCTCCAAACAGCTAGCAGCCTCTGAGCGGGTTGCAGCTCTGAGTTAGAGCTTGGCTCACAGCAGCAACACACAAGCTGTTATTCAAAGCTACCACACATCTAAATATGCATAACTTTATGAATTAAAATGTCTTAAATTAAGCAGTTAGAAAACAAAACTCACCGCTGAGCAGTTGCCATGGAGGGGGAAACTAGCTATAGAGACAAAACCGTCTCTTTTGTTGAACCAGGATTGGTCAAGTTGGACATTTTAACATGGACTTCGATGTCAAAGTTTACTGCTTGTTCCAGAGTTATAAGGTTTTTGTCCTTGGTATGGACTCCGTACCAGCACTACGTTTGAGGGGTCATAAGTCCAGGTTCACCTATCTTGCCAACTACATTTAGATGGACATATTTAGTTTTACATAGCCAATACTCACAGTTTATGGTTCAATTCACATTTTGGGGAGTCTAATAGTTGGTGGCCAAGTGGTTGTGCTCTTGGTTTCAGTGCAGAAGGTTCACATTTCAAACCTCACCCCCACCATATTTCTCAATTTGCATCAGGAAGGGCATCTGGGGTAAAACCTGTGCCAATTTAATGCTCAGATCTGCTGTGGCGACCCTGAGTGGAAACAAAGGAGCAGCCAAAGGGACTTACAATATACAACTAAGATAACTCTCCTTAAACTCAGAGGTTCTAATTAAGAGTCACAGGGTAAAATTGGTCATTACCAGTGGTTCATCAGAGGGGATCTGTGCACAGAACTTTCATTTTCAAAGAAAATCATGTGTTGTGTGGGCCGCTGAAGAGGAGGTACTGCTGGCCCACCACCACAAGATGGCGCCCTGCTTGAAGTGCGGGCTTCAAGCACGAGGAGGGCTCGGCTTTGATGGAGGTGACAGCTGTCATCAATCAACACAAGCTGTCACCCATCACCACCACTACAAATACCGGACTGCAACTCCACCTCCTCGCCGAGAAATCAACTACCATTCAGTAATTTCTCTGCTGACTGACACGTTGTGTAACAATCTAATCTCATTTGCAGCTGTTGTCCTGTGGTTGTTTTCCCTTATCTGGGATTTTGGCGTTTGGTGTGACTGCGACGACTGCGCCTCACATCCAAACAGATAAGTGGTTAATCAGGAGCTGCACGAGTGTGTAATTTGGAGGTGGAGGTTCTCCCTCCTAACCTGTGTACAGATCGTGGGACCACCTGAGTGTGTGAACTCACACTCATCTGGACTGTCTCTGTTCTCTGCCAGCAAGTACCGGGTCTGACTGCTGAAGACAGCGGCCACCTGGGGCGCAGGGCTTGGCGGCTCCGGTGTTCTTCAGCTCCGTTGGTGTTGGAAGCTGTGTGGGAATCCGGCTCTTCTCTCTCCAGGCGTCTTCTATCGTCGAGCCTGCCCACACGTCACCTGGTGTATGATTGACAGTCCACCATATTGTTATTGTCTGTACGTTGTTGTGCGATTCACAACATTAAATTGTTACTTTTGGCTTATCCATTGTCCGTTCATTAACGCCCCCTGTTGTGGGTCGTGTCACGACACTTTCACAACAGGATTTCTCGGCCAGCGTCATGGATCCCGAGGGCGTCAACCATCGCTTGAACAGCCAATGGGAGAGCGAGGTGCACAGGTAGGAGGCGTGTGGGGTGAGCTGCAGCACATCTTAACCGCCCTTTGCCGCTCGGTTGGACTTAGTTACCGAGCAGAGCAGTGTTCTCAATCGCAGGATAGAGGCTCTCACCCGCCCAGGTGGAAGCGCGTGCTCAGGGCGCTGCTGCAGCACCTCCTCCTGCTGACCGTGTGCCAGAAACAGACATTCGCTGGTCGTTCAACGACCCCCCCCCACCTTCCCCTGAAGCATACATAAGCCCTCCGGAGCCGTACGGAGGCTGTGTGGACGACTTGCGGACTTCTTGATGCAGTGCTCGCTCGTCTTTTCACAGCGTCCCGCCATGTACGCGTCAGACACCAGCCGGGTGGCTTACGTTTAAACTTGCTTCGAGGAGATGCACGCGCCTGGGCTACGGTGCTTTGGGAGCAGAATTCACGGCTCCTAACGGTTTATACTGAGTTGTGAGGGAGTTCTGACAGGTGTTCGACCACCCTCATAGAGGCGAGACCGCTTCAAGTGTGCTGCTGTCGATAAGACAGGGGTGTCGGAGCGTGGCAAAGTATGCAGTCGACTTCCGCATCGCGGCAGCGCTAGCCGGCTGGAATGCTGTTGTGCTCCGCGCCGCCTTTGTAAACGGACTGTCTCTGGTCCTCAAGGAGCACCTGGTGGCGAAGGACGAGCCGCGGGATTTAGATGGGCTTATCGACCTGGTTATACGGTTAGACAACCGATTAACAGAACACGGACGGGAGCGAGACGAAGGGCGTGGTCAGGCACAAGCCGTCCCTCTTCCTCCCGGGTCTGAAAGAGAGCCGACTTCCCCACGCTCCACTGCCAGGGCTCTCCACGTGACAACAGCTCCCCCTGCTGACTTTGCTATGGAAACGAGCAGGGCCAAAAAACGATCAGATCAGATACAAAGGAGGCTGATCCGTGAGAGTGTTTTTCTCTGCAGCTCTACTGAGCACACACAGAGAGAATGCCCCAAATGATCAAAACAGCAGCACTCGTCCTTAGAGACTGGGCTAAGGGTGGGTCACAATACCCACGCGGGGAGACCCCGTAAATCTGCACGAATCCCAGTCACGATCCTGAGCGAGGATTTAACCCTTCACGCCCCAGCACTGGTGGACACGGGGTCGGAGGGAAATCTGCTGGATAGCAGATGGGCAAAGGAGGTTGGGCTCCCTCTAGTGGCCTTACCGTCACCATTGTCGGTGCGGGCACTAGATGGCACCCTTCTTCCACTAATCACACACCAGACTCAGCCAGTGACATTGGTGGTGTCTGGGAGTCACAGGGAGGAGATTGTGTTTTATGTAACACCTTCTACCTCTCGAGTGATATTGGGTTTTCCATGGTGTTAAAACACAATCCCCGGATTGATTGGCCGTCTGGGGTTGTGGTTCAGTGGAGCGAAACCTGCCACCGGGAGTGTTTAGGATCCTCAGTTCCACCCGGTGTGACAGCTAAGGAGGAGGTTTTAGTCCCCCCCAATCTGGCGGCGGTGCCAGCCGAGTACCACGACCTCGCTGACGTCTTCAGCAAGGATCTGGCACTCACGCTGCCCCCGCACCGTCCGTACGATTGTGCCATTGATTTGATACCGGGCGCTGAGTACCCGTCCAGCAGGCTGTACAACCTCTCACGTCCGGAACGCGAATCAATGGAGACCTACATCCGGGACTCGTTAGCTGCCGGGTTGATCCGGAACTCCACCTCCCCCGATGGGTGCTGGTTTCTTTTTTGCGGGCAAGAAGGACGGTGGACTCCGTCCATGCATGATTACAGAGGGCTGAACGAGATCACGGTCCGTAATCGATACCGTTACCTCTGTTGGGATTCAGTGTTCACGCCCCTGCATGGAGCCCAAATTTTCACGAAATTGGATCTTAGGAATGCTTATCACCTGGTTCGGATCCGGGAGGGAGACGAGTGGAAGACGGCATTTAACACCCCGTTAGGTCAATTTGAGTACCTGGTCATGCCGTTCGGCCTCACCAATGCGCCCGCGACGTTCCAAGCATTGGTTAATGACGTCTTGCGGGACTTCCTGCATCGGTTTGTCTTCGTATATCTAGACGATATACTCATTTTTTCTCCGGATCCTGAGACCCATGTTAAGCATGTACGTCAGGTCCTACAGCGGTTGTTGGAGAACCGGCTGTTTGTGAAGGGCGAGAAGTGTGAGTTCCACCGTACTTCTTTGTCCTTCTTGGGGTTCATAATCTCCTCCAACTACGTCGCCCCTGATCCGGCCAAGGTTGCGGCGGTGAGAGATTGGCCCCAACCAACGAACCGTAGGAAACTACAACAGTTCCTCGGTTTTGCAAATTTCTACCGGAGGTTCATCAAGGGCTACAGTCAGGTAGTTAGCCCCCTGACAGCCCTGACCTCCACAAAAGTCCCCTTCACCTGGTCGGATCGGTGCGAAGCCACGTTAGGGAGTTGAAATGCCGGTACTCAACTGCACCAGTTCTGGTGCAGGCCCGATCCCAAGCGCCAGTTTGTTGTTGAAGTGGATGCCTCTGACTCAGGGATAGGAGCCGTGCTATCCCAGAGCGGGGAGTCCGACAAGGTTCTCCATCCATGTGCCTACTTTTCCCGCAGGTTGACCCCAGCTGAACGGAACTATGACGTCGGCAATCGGGAACTTCTTGCGGTGAAGGAGGCTCTTGAAGAGTGGAGACACCTGTTGGAGGGAGCATCGGTACCATTTACAGTTTTCACGGACCATCGGAACCTGGAGTACATCCGGACCGCGAAGCGTCTGAACCCCAGGCAAGCCCGCTGGTCGCTGTTCTTCAGGCGTTTTGACTTCCGGATCACCCTACCGCCCCGGGACAAAGAACCAACGATCTGATGCCCTGTCCCGGGTGCACGAAGAGGAGGTCAAGACTGAGCTGTCAGACCCCCCTGACACCATCATCCCCAAGTCCACTGTCATGGCCTCCCTTACCTGGGACGTGGAGAAGACCGTCCGGGAGGCCCTGACACGGAGCCCGGGACCCAGGGACCGGTCCGAAGAACAACTGTACGTCCCACCTGCGGTCCTTGACTTCTGTCACGGTTCCAAGCTCTCCTGTCACCCAGGGGTGCGAAGAACCGTGGCAGTGGTCCGGCAGCGCTTCTGGTGAGCGTCTATGGAAGCCGACGTCCGGGAGTATGTCCAGGCCTGCACCACCTGCGCCAGGGGCAAAGCTGACCATCATAAGGCCCAAGGCTCCTCCAGCCTCTGCCAGTGCCTCGTCGCCCCTGGTCTCATATCGGCCTGGACTTTGTCACGGGCCCTCCCGCCGTCCCAGGGAAACACCACCATCCTAACGATAGTGGACCGGTTTTCCAAGGCGGCCCACTTCGTGGCCCTCCCGAAGCTCCCGACGGCCCAGGAGACTGCAGACCTCCTGGTCCACCACGTTGTGCGTCTGCA
The DNA here is from genome assembly GCF_902500255.1 of Thalassophryne amazonica. Taxonomy (NCBI): domain Eukaryota; kingdom Metazoa; phylum Chordata; class Actinopteri; order Batrachoidiformes; family Batrachoididae; genus Thalassophryne; species Thalassophryne amazonica. The sequence goes on along the minus strand of NC_047112.1, from coordinate 96,166,166 downwards.
TGGGATTCCATCAGACATTGTCTCGGATCGTGGTCCTCAGTTCTCCTCCCAGGTCTGGCGGAGTTTCTGTGGGGAACTGGGGGGCCACCGTCAGTCTCTCGTCTGGGTACCACCCCCAGACAAACGGGCAGGCAGAGCGGACAAACCAGGAACTGGAGCAGGCCCTCCGTTGCGTGACCTCCGCACACCCGACGGCCTGGAGTGACCATCTGGCCTGGATCGAGTACGCTCATAACAGCCAAGTCTCGTCTGCCACCGGCCTCTCCCCATTTTAAGTGTGTTTGGGGTACCAGCCCCCATTGTTCCCGCTAGTGGAGGGAGAGGTCGGGGTGCCCTCGGTCCAGGCCCATCTGAGAAGGTGCCGTCGGGTGTGGCGTACCGCCCGCTCTGCCCTGCTCAAAGCCCGGACGAGGGCCAAGAAACCATGCAGACCGCCGGCGTGCCCCGGCCCCTGCGTACCAGCCTGGGCAGGAGGTTGGCTTTCTACAAAGGACATCCCCTGCAAGTGGAATCCCAAAAGTTGAAGGACAGATACATCGGACCTTTCCCTATCCTCAAGGTCCTCAGTCCAGCCGCAGTGAAGCTGAAGCTGCCAGCTTCACTGCGGATCCACCCGGTTTTCCATGTGTCCCACATCAAACCTCACCACGTGTCACCCCTCTGTGCCCCCGGACCGGCGCCGCCTCCTGCCCGGATCATCGACGGGGAGCCGGCTTGGACCGTGCGCCGGCTCCTGGACGTCCGTCGGAAGGGCCGGGGGTTCCAGTATTTGGTGGACTGGGAGGGGTATGGACCCGAAGAACGCTCCTGGGTGAAGAGGAGCATCATCCTGGACCCGGCCCTCCTGGCCGACTTCTACCGGCGGCACCCGGACAAGCCTGGTCGGGCGCCAGGAGGCGCCCGTTGAGGGGGGGGGTCCCGTTGTGTGGGCCGCTGAGAGGAGGTACTGCTGGCCCACCACCACAAGATGGTGCCCTGCTTGAAGTGCGGGCTTCAAGCACGAGAGGGCGTCGGCTTTGCTGGAGGTGACAGCTGTCATCAATCAACACAAGCTGTCACCCATCACCACCACTACAAAGACCGGACTGCAACTCCACCTCCTCGCCGAGAAATCAACTACCATTCAGGTAATTTCTCTGCTTGACTGACACGTTGTGTAACAATCTAATCTCATTTGCAGCCATTGTCCTGTGGTTGTTCCCTTATCTGGGATTTTGGCGTTTGGTGTGACTGCGACGACCTGCGCCTCACACTCCAAAGAAATAAGTGGTTAATCAGGAGCTGCACGAGTGTGTAATTTGGAGGTGGAGGTTCTCCCTCCTAACTGTGTACAGATCGTGGACCACTGAGTGTGTGAACTCACACTCATCTGGACTGTCTCTGTTTTCTGCCAGCAGTACCGGGTCTGACTGCTGAAGACAGCGGCCACCTGGGGCGCAGGGCTTGGCGGCTCCGGTGTTCTTCAGCTCCGTTGGTGTTGAAAGCTGTGTGGGAATACGGTTCTTCTCTCTCCAGGCGTCTTCTATCGTCGAGCCTGCCACACGTCACCTGGTGTATGATTGACAGTCCACCATATTGTTATTGTCTGTACGTTGTTGTGCGATTCACAACATTAAATTGTTACTTTTTGGCTTATCCATTGTCCGTTCATTAACGCCCCTGTTGTGGGTCCGTGTCACGACACTTTCACAACATCATGTTGTCAAACATTTTTCCTCTTTTTTTGCATTTGCATTTGCTCAAAATCTGAGCAAAATAAAGACCTTTAAAGAACCACGGACCAGTAACTCCTGCTGAAGTGTAGCAACAGATATTTGGGCACTGACAGACATTTGAATACTCCCTCCTTTTAAACACACACACACACACACACACACACACACACACACACACACACACACACACACACACACACACACAACACACACACACACACACACACACACCACACACACACACACACACACATCAAGGTCAGTCAGCACCCTCTGAACACAGTGACATCATTTAATCTCAAAATGTGATTGGTTAAGAACACTGCACGGCTCCAAAGGTTCAGGCAAAAATAATACATACATAAATAAATAAAATAAAAATGACACTTTAGCTAAGGGCTACCTGTGTGGCTGAAGGGGGCCCCGCCTGTGGAGTGGGGCCAATGTCACACTGCTGCAACTCCTCATATTTATGCATTTTATGAAGCATCTCATTATATATAGTGGAGAAGCTTGAATCTTCGACTGGACTGGGTTGCTTGACGTGAGGACGTTTCACTTCAAATCACAGAAGCTTCCTCAGCTAAACTTCTTGCTCTGGTAGTCTGACTTCTGTCTTGACTCTTGTAGAGAAGAATAAACCAGAAGCCAACAAAAGCTGGAGTTTTTTTAACCTAACCAGACCCCTCCTTTATTCATTTAGGTTTTCTTCTTCTCTGCAAGAGTCAAGACGGAAGTCAGACTACCAGAGCAAGAATTTTAGCTGAGGAAGCTTCTGTGATTTGAAGTGAAACGTCCTCACGTCAAGCAACCAAGTCCAGTCGAAGATTCAAGCTTCTCTACTATGGAAACCACCTGGACAACTGAGAGCCTACACAGAAACATCTCATTATGTACTGTACATTAATGCCACTCACATTTAGTCAGTATATTGTTTAATTCATGAAAAGTCCTGCATGGTGTCAGTGCTGTCTGATGTTTTTACAGCTGTTTTGCTCCTCTCACACAGAAAGTGTGTGCATAGCATGTTAGTAGCAACCACCTGCACACGCCGTCAATACCAGCATGTGCACCGTGTGATGGCTGCGTGTGCAGGGTTCAGTGCCGTTTGGAGCAGAGCATCGTCTGCTGCTTCCTGACCAGTGCTTTTATCAACTTTGTCCCTGTTTGATCATGGATTTGAAGTTTCTGAACAACCTGGTGCATTCCAGTTTGTCACACAGACAGTGTGTGTGTGTATGTGTGGAGAGAGTTACTGAAGCTGAGTGATGAGTGTTTCGGACAAGTGCAAAACACTCGCCAGCCACCTTGCAGTGTTTGTGATGGATAGTGGCCAGTTGGGCTTCTATATGCCACACATACAAGTTGCATGCGAGGCTTTACTGTTATCAATAATATTGTGACCCATTAAAAAAATGATGGGGGGGGAAAAATAAAAAAAATGAAATGATCTGTTGCAAGATTAAATATTTAAAAAAATGTATCCTTAAATGGTATGAGCCAACTGTGACTCACAGAAGAGAGGGGAAAATGACATTAAATAAAAAAAGGATTTCAATCATTCATTCAAGTCATGTTTTAGAGAAGGTAGGTCAGTGGCTAGACCGACAGTATGCAAGCCTGGGTTGAAATCTTGCTTGTGCTATTTGTCTGTGTCCTTGGACAAGATACCTTGTCTCAGTTCTCCCAGTAAATGCGCCCCTGCTTTGGCTTGGGAAGTAACCTGGACTAACATTCCATCCAGGGGGATTCGTAGACTCTCATCTGATTGACAACCTGGAATCCAGAAACAATCCCCCTTAAAAATCGCTCCCCCCCCTGTCTTCACTGTGCATGCGTCATTTCGGAGCGTCAGCAGCAGTTCTCTGATTATTGCCTCTTTCTGCTTAAAACTGACTTTAGAATGAGGTAAGAGGCTTTAATTTGTCATCTGATGGTTAATAATCGCATTATTCCCTTTGATCGCTTTGGGTGTCGAGCGGTGTCGGCCCTATATGCAACTTGGCACTCTAGGCATTTTAATATTGCCCCCCCCTCCAAACACACATTTACATACACACTCACAAAAAAACCTAAATCAGTCTGTTTTAAATAGAATATAATGTCAAACAATTCAATTAAACAGTTTAGAACACGTAGAACAAATTAGAAACCTTGCACTTAGAAACCTAGAAACCATCTTCTCACCGTCAAATCACTTGTTGCTACAGCTTCTCTCTCCTTATTTTCCTTGCAGCAAACTCGTCTATGACATCATCATATGAGAGCTGTTTAGAGACCACACGGTTTACGCTTAAATACCTCAAAAGAGGAGTCTGTGACACCATCAGGTACCTATTAATACAATAACATGCATGACAGATATTCACCCTCGTCTAACTCGGGCGAATATCGGTCATTTTGGGTGACTGGGCATGGACGGAGGGACTCAGAAAATGCATACCGCACAACAACTGCATGCTATTTGCATTATTATCGCATACTGAGATACAGAACACGTGGAATCATTAACAATATTTAATGTCGTTTCAAAACGCACGACACCCAGCAAACTTATACATAAAAAGTTGGCCCATTTTAACTTTTGTTGTGTTGGCTGGTACCGCGCTGTTCTCCAGATTCGCCAGGGTGTCCTCATCAACCTAGCTGCTTTGGCTGCTGTTCACTGTCATACTATCCATGATAAAATCATCCAGAAAATCCATATTGGGTCCAACACACACTTCTCGCCTTTTCATGTTATCGTCTGCAGACAGTTCTTGTGTTGCGCATGCTATGACGTCATCACATTATGCACAGCAGGCGGGTATTGGGATACCCGCCCGCTACCCAATAGGTATGGACAGGCAGCGTAAATGTAAATCTATGCTACCGGCCCAGCAACGCCTCAGTAAGTGATAATAATCTGCAATACAGTTCTGTGAAAAGGTTTGTGCACCCTTGAGCTTTTACACATTTGAAATTTTTTAAGACATCAAAGAACAAATAAAAAACTCAGGCTTTTTGTATTAAAACTTTGAAAATGGTGCCCTTTAAACTCATAGTGAAAAGTAATCTCTGCATCATGAATTTATCTCCTTCTTGCACAGTCACTCAGTTTTTGAGAACAGATTTACCAAAGAGTGTCATACTGTTTGTATTTCTACATCACTGATGCAAAATAAAGTCCAAGACATATTCAGTGTCTTTGAAATGTTCATGTATCCATCCCCTGACCTGTCTGAAGAAAACTGGATGCAAAAGTGATGGTTGTGTTCCACTAAAGGGGGGCACTTACTTATTCACACCATCATTTTGGTTTTTAGATTTTGAATTTCTTTTAACTCATGATGCAAAGATTACTTTTCACTGTGAGTTTAAAACAGGGGATCATTTTAGAAATATTAATATAAAAGCCTGAATTTTTATTTATTTTTTTGATGTCGTGAAAAATTCATACATGTAAAAGCTCAAATAAACCACAAATAAACAAATAAGATTACACCTATGTTATAGCTTTTTTTTAGCTATTACAAGCAGGGAAAACTTTAGCTTTGCTTAACCCACGTGACATTTCCAGCCCAATCTCACGCTTTTCATGCCTCCGTCATGAAATGAGTGACATTTTTGTGATGTGTTTTTTAAATTTTTTTAATTTTACTATTTCTCACCCTGCCCCTTCTCTTAACACTAAACATAACCATAACGTAAGTGTGTCCCTTCCCCAAACCCCAGCCATAACCCCCAGACCCCGAAGTTGGGTTGAATGTAACTGCTGACACTGAGGATCGATGTGTGTCAAAATGACGGGGAGAAACTCCGCTCAAGCCTCTTCTAAACTATTCCCACCCAACCAAACAGTTTATTTTGGGTTCGGTCAGTTTTAGGCCAACCTCACACCGAAATGCCTGAGGAGTTAGGAATTAGCGACGGCACATTAACACTGGTGCAATGCAGCGGAAAAAAAATAATTTGTCAGACTTTTTTTTTTACTGTACCTCAGCTGGTCCTGTTTTTTCCTCCTTGAATTTTCTTTTTTCCTCCCCTGGGCACCAGACTGTTTGATCTGTTTTTACATTGTTGACTTGTTTGTTATTCACAGCAACAAATCCCGACACCAGGTTTGGGCCATTTTTTGTTTTTCCCGCTCAGCCACTTTTTTCAGGGTGGTGGTGTTGATGGTGAGGAAACCATTATCATCATTATTATTATTTAATAGGCTTTTGCTATGCAGTTTAATCAATATGGGCTTATATTTATTCTAATAATTGCACCAACAGTTGTCTTCTACCAAGCTGCTTGCCTGTTGTCCTGTAGTCCATCCCAGCCTTGTGCAGGTCTACAGTTTTGTCCCTGGTGTCCTTAGACAGCTCTTTGGTCTTGGATATGGTGGACAGGTTGGAGTGTGATTGATTGAGTGTGTGACAGGTGTCTTTTATACAGGTAACAAGTTCAAACAGGTGCAATTAATACAGGTAAAGAGTGCAGAATAACAGGGCTTCTTAAAGAAAAACTAACAGATCTGTGAGAGCCAGAATTCTTGCTGGTTGGTTGGTTATCAATACTTATTTCATGCAATAAAACGGTAATTAATTATTTAAAAATCATACAATATGATTTTCTGATTATTTATTTTTTTTTTTTACATTCTGTCTCTCACAGTTGAAGTGTACCTACGATAAAAATTACAGACCTCTCTATTCTTTGTAGGTGGGAAAACCTGCAAAATCGACAGCGGATCAAATACTTATTTGCCTCACTGTAAATACGTCGCCCCTGATCCGGCCAAGGTTGCGGCGGTGAGAGATTGGCCCCAACCAACGAACCGTAGGAAACTACAACAGTTCCTCGGTTTTGCAAATTTCTACCGGAGGTTCATCAAGGGCTACAGTCAGGTAGTTAGCCCCCTGACAGCCCTGACCTCCACAAAAGTCCCCTTCACCTGGTCGGATCGGTGCGAAGCCACGTTTAGGGAGTTGAAATGCCGGTACTCAACTGCACCAGTTCTGGTGCAGCCCGATCCCAAGCGCCAGTTTGTTGTTGAAGTGGATGCCTCTGACTCAGGGATAGGAGCCGTGCTATCCCAGAGCGGGGAGTCCGACAAGGTTCTCCATCCATGTGCCTACTTTTCCCGCAGGTTGACCCCAGCTGAACGGAACTATGACGTCGGCAATCGGGAACTTCTTGCGGTGAAGGAGGCTCTTGAAGAGTGGAGACACCTGTTGGAGGGAGCATCGGTACCATTTACAGTTTTCACGGACCATCGGAACCTGGAGTACATCCGGACCGCGAAGCGTCTGAACCCCAGGCAAGCCCGCTGGTCGCTGTTCTTCAGGCGTTTTGACTTCCGGATCACCTACCGCCCCGGGACAAAGAACCAACGATCTGATGCCCTGTCCCGGGTGCACGAAGAGGAGGTCAAGACTGAGCTGTCAGACCCCCCTGACACCATCATCCCCAAGTCCACTGTCATGGCCTCCCTTACCTGGGACGTGGAGAAGACCGTCCGGGAGGCCCTGACACGGAGCCCGGACCCAGGGACCGGTCCGAAGAACAAACTGTACGTCCCACCTGCGGTCCTTGACTTCTGTCACGGTTCCAAGCTCTCCTGTCACCCAGGGGTGCGAAGAACCGTGGCAGTGGTCCGGCAGCGCTTCTGGTGAGCGTCTATGGAAGCCGACGTCCGGGAGTATGTCCAGGCCTGCACCACCTGCGCCAGGGGCAAAGCTGACCATCATAAGGCCCAAGGCCTCCTCCAGCCTCTGCCAGTGCCTCGTCGCCCCTGGTCTCATATCGGCCTGGACTTTGTCACGGGCCTCCCGCCGTCCCAGGGAAACACCACCATCCTAACGATAGTGGACCGGTTTTCCAAGGCGGCCCACTTCGTGGCCCTCCCGAAGCTCCCGACGGCCCAGGAGACTGCAGACCTCCTGGTCCACCACGTTGTGCGTCTGCATGGGATTCCATCAGACATTGTCTCGGATCGTGGTCCTCAGTTCTCCTCCCAGGTCTGGAGGAGTTTCTGTGGGGAACTGGGGGCCACCGTCAGTCTCTCGTCTGGGTACCACCCCCAGACAAACGGGCAGGCAGAGCGGACAAACCAGGAACTGGAGCAGGCCCTCCGTTGCGTGACCTCCGCACACCCGACGGCCTGGAGTGACCATCTGGCCTGGATCGAGTACGCTCATAACAGCCAAGTCTCGTCTGCCACCGGCCTCTCCCCATTTTAAGTGTGTTTGGGGTACCAGCCCCCATTGTTCCCGCTAGTGGAGGGAGAGGTCGGGGTGCCCTCGGTCCAGGCCCATCTGAGAAGGTGCCGTCGGGTGTGGCGTACCGCCCGCTCTGCCCTGCTCAAAGCCCGGACGAGGGCCAAGAACCATGCAGACCGCCGGCGTGCCCCGGCCCCTGCGTACCAGCCTGGGCAGGAGGTTTGGCTTTCTACAAAGGACATCCCCCTGCAAGTGGAATCCCAAAAGTTGAAGGACAGATACATCGGACCTTTCCCTATCCTCAAGGTCCTCAGTCCAGCCGCAGTGAAGCTGAAGCTGCCAGCTTCACTGCGGATCCACCCGGTTTTCCATGTGTCCCACATCAAACCTCACCACGTGTCACCCCTCTGTGCCCCCGGACCGGCGCCGCCTCCTGCCCGGATCATCGACGGGGAGCCGGCTTGGACCGTGCGCCGGCTCCTGGACGTCCGTCGGAAGGGCCGGGGGTTCCAGTATTTGGTGGACTGGGAGGGGTATGGACCCGAAGAACGCTCCTGGGTGAAGAGGAGCATCATCCTGGACCCGGCCCTCCTGGCCGACTTCTACCGGCGGCACCCGGACAAGCCTGGTCGGGCGCCAGGAGGCGCCCGTTGAGGGGGGGGTCCCGTTGTGTGGGCCGCTGAAGAGGAGGTACTGCTGGCCCACCACCACAAGATGGTGCCCTGCTTGAAGTGCGGGCTTCAAGCACGAGAGGGCGTCGGCTTTGCTGGAGGTGACAGCTGTCATCAATCAACACAAGCTGTCACCCATCACCACCACTACAAAGACCGGACTGCAACTCCACCTCCTCGCCGAGAAATCAACTACCATTCAGGTAATTTCTCTGCTGACTGACACGTTGTGTAACAATCTAATCTCATTTGCAGCCATTGTCCTGTGGTTGTTCCCTTATCTGGGATTTTGGCGTTTGGTGTGACTGCGACGACTGCGCCTCACACTCCAAAGAAATAAGTGGTTAATCAGGAGCTGCACGAGTGTGTAATTTGGAGGTGGAGGTTCTCCCTCCTAACTGTGTACAGATCGTGGACCACTGAGTGTGTGAACTCACACTCATCTGGACTGTCTCTGTTTTCTGCCAGCAGTACCGGGTCTGACTGCTGAAGACAGCGGCCACCTGGGGCGCAGGGCTTGGCGGCTCCGGTGTTCTTCAGCTCCGTTGGTGTTGAAAGCTGTGTGGGAATACGGTTCTTCTCTCTCCAGGCGTCTTCTATCGTCGAGCCTGCCCACACGTCACCTGGTGTATGATTGACAGTCCACCATATTGTTATTGTCTGTACGTTGTTGTGCGATTCACAACATTAAATTGTTACTTTTTGGCTTATCCATTGTCCGTTCATTAACGCCCCCTGTTGTGGGTCCGTGTCACGACACTTTCACAACATCATGTTGTCAAACATTTTTCCTCTTTTTTTGCATTTGCATTTGCTCAAAAATCTGAGCAAAATAAAGACCTTTAAAGAACCACGGACCAGTAACTCCTGCTGAAGTGTAGCAACAGATATTTGGGCACTGACAGACATTTGAATACTCCCTCCTTTTAAACACACACACACACACACACACACACACACACACACACACACACACACACACACACACACACACACACACACACACACACACACACACACACACATCAAGGTCAGTCAGCACCCTCTGAACACAGTGACATCATTTAATCTCAAAATGTGATTGGTTAAGAACACTGCACGGCTCCAAAGGTTCAGGCAAAAATAAATACATACATAAATAAATAAAATAAAAATGACACTTTAGCTAAGGGCTACCTGTGTGGCTGAAGGGGGCCCCGCCTGTGGAGTGGGGCCAATGTCACACTGCTGCAACTCCTCATATTTATGCATTTTATGAAGCATCTCATTATATATAGTGGAGAAGCTTGAATCTTCGACTGGACTGGGTTGCTTGACGTGAGGACGTTTCACTTCAAATCACAGAAGCTTCCTCAGCTAAACTTCTTGCTCTGGTAGTCTGACTTCTGTCTTGACTCTTGTAGAGAAGAATAAACCAGAAGCCAACAAAAGCTGGAGTTTTTTAACCTAACCAGACCCCTCCTTTATTCATTTAGGTTTTCTTCTTCTCTGCAAGAGTCAAGACGGAAGTCAGACTACCAGAGCAAGAATTTTAGCTGAGGAAGCTTCTGTGATTTGAAGTGAAACGTCCTCACGTCAAGCAACCAAGTCCAGTCGAAGATTCAAGCTTCTCTACTATGGAAACCACCTGGACAACTGAGAGCCTACACAGAAACATCTCATTATGTACTGTACATTAATGCCACTCACATTTAGTCAGTATATTGTTTAATTCATGAAAAGTCCTGCATGGTGTCAGTGCTGTCTGATGTTTTTACAGCTGTTTTGCTCCTCTCACACAGAAAGTGTGTGCATAGCATGTTAGTAGCAACCACCTGCACACGCCGTCAATACCAGCATGTGCACCGTGTGATGGCTGCGTGTGCAGGGTTCAGTGCCGTTTGGAGCAGAGCATCGTCTGCTGCTTCCTGACCAGTGCTTTTATCAACTTTGTCCCTGTTTGATCATGGATTTGAAGTTTCTGAACAACCTGGTGCATTCCAGTTTGTCACACAGACAGTGTGTGTGTGTATGTGTGGAGAGAGTTACTGAAGCTGAGTGATGAGTGTTTCGGACAAGTGCAAAACACTCGCCAGCCACCTTGCAGTGTTTGTGATGGATAGTGGCCAGTTGGGCTTCTATATGCCACACATACAAGTTGCATGCGAGGCTTTACTGTTATCAATAATATTGTGACCCATTAAAAAAATGATGGGGGGGAAAAATAAAAAAAATGAAATGATCTGTTGCAAGATTAAATATTTAAAAAAAATGTATCCTTAATGGTATGAGCCAACTGTGACTCACAGAAGAGAGGGGAAAATGACATTAAATAAAAAAAGGATTTCAATCATTCATTCAAGTCATGTTTTAGAGAAGGTAGGTCAGTGGCTAGACCGACAGTATGCAAGCCTGGGTTGAAATCTTGCTTGTGCTATTTGTCTGTGTCCTTGGACAAGATACCTTGTCTCAGTTCTCCCAGTAAATGCGCCCCTGCTTTGGCTTGGGAAGTAACCTGGACTAACATTCCATCCAGGGGGATTCGTAGACTCTCATCTGATTGACAACCTGGAATCCAGAACAATCCCCCTTAAAAATCGCTCCCCCCCTGTCTTCACTGTGCATGCGTCATTTCGGAGCGTCAGCAGCAGTTCTCTGATTATTGCCTCTTTTCTGCTTAAAACTGACTTTAGAATGAGGTAAGAGGCTTTAATTTGTCATCTGATGGTTAATAATCGCATTATTCCCTTTGATCGCTTTGGGTGTCGAGCGGTGTCGGCCCTATATGCAACTTGGCACTCTAGGCATTTTAATATTGCCCCCCCCTCCAAACACACATTTACATACACACTCACAAAAAAACCTAAATCAGTCTGTTTTAAATAGAATATAATGTCAAACAATTCAATTAAACAGTTTAGAACACGTAGAACAAATTAGAAACCTTGCACTTAGAAACCTAGAAACCATCTTCTCACCGTCAAATCACTTGTTGCTACAGCTTCTCTCTCCTTATTTTCCTTGCAGCAAACTCGTCTATGACATCATCATATGAGAGCTGTTTAGAGACCACACGGTTTACGCTTAAATACCTCAAAAGAGGAGTCTGTGACACCATCAGGTACCTATTAATACAATAACATGCATGACAGATATTCACCCTCGTCTAACTCGGGCGAATATCGGTCATTTTGGGTGACTGGGCATGGACGGAGGGACTCAGAAAATGCATACCGCACAACAACTGCATGCTATTTGCATTATTATCGCATACTGAGATACAGAACACGTGGAATCATTAACAATATTTAATGTCGTTTCAAAACGCACGACACCCAGCAAACTTATACATAAAAAGTTGGCCCATTTTAACTTTTGTTGTGTTGGCTGGTACCGCGCTGTTCTCCAGATTCGCCAGGGTGTCCTCATCAACCTAGCTGCTTTGGCTGCTGTTCACTGTCATACTATCCATGATAAAATCATCCAGAAAATCCATATTGGGTCCAACACACACTTCTCGCCTTTTCATGTTATCGTCTGCAGACAGTTCTTGTGTTGCGCATGATATGACGTCATCACATTATGCACAGCAGGCGGGTATTGGGATACCCGCCCGCTACCCAATAGGTATGGACAGGCAGCGTAAATGTAAATCTATGCTACCGGCCCAGCAACGCCTCAGTAAGTGATAATAATCTGCAATACAGTTCTGTGAAAAGGTTTGTGCACCCTTGAGCTTTTACACATTTGAAATTTTTTAAGACATCAAAGAACAAATAAAAAACTCAGGCTTTTTGTATTAAAACTTTGAAAATGGTGCCCTTTAAACTCATAGTGAAAAGTAATCTCTGCATCATGAATTTATCTCCTTCTTGCACAGTCACTCAGTTTTTGAGAACAGATTTACCAAAGAGTGTCATACTGTTTGTATTTCTACATCACTGATGCAAAATAAAGTCCAAGACATATTCAGTGTCTTTGAAATGTTCATGTATCCATCCCCTGACCTGTCTGAAGAAAACTGGATGCAAAAGTGATGGTTTGTGTTCCACTAAAGGGGGCACTTACTTATTCACACCATCATTTTGGTTTTTAGATTTTGAATTTCTTTTAACTCATGATGCAAAGATTACTTTTCACTGTGAGTTTAAAACAGGGGATCATTTTAGAAATATTAATATAAAAGCCTGAATTTTTATTTATTTTTTTGATGTCGTGAAAAAATTCATACATGTAAAAGCTCAAATAAACACAAATAAACAAATAAGATTACACCTATGTTATAGCTTTTTTTTTAGCTATTACAAGCAGGGAAAACTTTAGCTTTGCTTAACCACGTGACATTTCCAGCCCAATCTCACGCTTTTTCATGCCTCCGTCATGAAATGAGTGACATTTTTGTGATGTGTTTTTTAAATTTTTTTAATTTTACTATTTCTCACCCTGCCCCTTCTCTTAACACTAAACATAACCATAACGTAAGTGTGTCCCTTCCCCAAACCCCAGCCATAACCCCCAGACCCCGAAGTTGGGTTGAATGTAACTGCTGACACTGAGGATCGATGTGTGTCAAAATGACGGGGAGAAACTCCGCTCAAAGCCTCTTCTAAACTATTCCCACCCCAACCAAACAGTTTATTTTGGGTTCGGTCAGTTTAGGCCAACCTCACACCGAAATGCCTGAGGAGTTAGGAATTAGCGACGGCACATTAACACTGGTGCAATGCAGCGGAAAAAAAATAATTTGTCAGACTTTTTTTTTTACTGTACCTCAGCTGGTCCTGTTTTTCCTCCTTGAATTTTCTTTTTTCCTCCCCTGGGCACCAGACTGTTTGATCTGTTTTTACATTGTTGACTTGTTTGTTATTCACGCAACAAATCCCGACACCAGGTTTGGGCCATTTTTTGTTTTCCGCTCAGCCACTTTTTTCAGGGTGGTGGTGTTGATGGTGAGGAAACCATTATCATCATTATTATTATTTAATAGGCTTTGCTATGCAGTTTAATCAATATGGGCTTATATTTATTCTAATAATTGCACCAACAGTTGTCTTCTACCAAGCTGCTTGCCTGTTGTCCTGTAGTCCATCCCAGCCTTGTGCAGGTCTACAGTTTTGTCCCTGGTGTCCTTAGACAGCTCTTTGGTCTTGGATATGGTGGACAGGTTGGAGTGTGATTGATTGAGTGTGTGAACAGGTGTCTTTTATACAGGTAACAAGTTCAAACAGGTGCAATTAATACAGGTAAAGAGTGCAGAATAAGAGGGCTTCTTAAAGAAAAACTAACAGATCTGTGAGAGCCAGAATTCTTGCTGGTTGGTTGGTTATCAAATACTTATTTCATGCAATAAAACGGTAATTAATTATTTAAAAATCATACAATATGATTTTCTGATTATTTATTTTTTTTTTTTTACATTCTGTCTCTCACAGTTGAAGTGTACCTACGATAAAAATTACAGACCTCTCTATTCTTTGTAGGTGGGAAAACCTGCAAAATCGACAGCGGATCAAATACTTATTTGCCTCACTGTAAATACTGAGGAGGAATTGTCATAAATTAGCATTGTTGTCGTGTTCCACTTTGTTGTTGTTGCTTTTTGGAGTCCCCCTTGCAAACATCTGCTGGTTGCTTGTGCAACATGTGTTATGTCTGTCATGCACAGCGCATGAGCTTATGACCTTGAGCATGGGCGGCGTACACTCTAACAAACAGGCTAAAACCCAAGGCCACTCACTGCACAGTGCCCGCTGGCTAGTTACATGTGTCTGGGTATGACTGCAGTCCTGTAGCCTCTAATTTAGATAAATATCTGTATTTTACATTGTTGCCCAAGCTGTGATAGTAACTGTAGCGTATGTTAAAGTTTTTTCTTAGTTTTTAATTATCACAATGTGTATATATATATATATATATATATATATATATATATATATATATATATATATATATATATATATATATATATATATATCATAGTCAGTTGGAAAAGTCTACTTTTTTCCTTCTTTTTTTGTATTTGTTCGGAATTCAACAAACTGATTTTCTCACAACTGGTGCTGCTCAGAAATGATCCCCCCCTTCCCCCCCGACCCGTAGTTTGACCTTTAAAATTTTGAACTTTTGAGCACATTTATTAGTAGTTTGTTGTGTATATAAACTGAAAAGCATACGCACTTTGCCGTGACTTGATTTGTGACTTCCTGATAATAACTTACTGTTACTATAGCTTATAGCTATATAGTTGCTATATAGCTGTAGCTTATAGTTAGGGCTGGATCAGGTGACCCTGAACCATCCCTTAGTTATGCTGCTATAGACTTAGACTGCTGGGGGGTTCCCATGATGCACTGAGTGTATCTTTCTCTTTAAGCTCTGTATGCACCACTCTGCATTTAATCATTAGTGATTGATCTCTGCTCTCTTCCACAGCATGTCTTTTTCCTGGTTCTCTCCCTCAGCCCCAACCAGTCCCAGCAGAAGACTGCCCCTCTCTGAGCCTGGTTCTGCTGGAGGTTTCTTCCTGTTAAAAGGGAGTTTTTCCTTCCCACTGTCGCCAAGTGCTTGCTCATAGGGGTTCGTTTTGACCGTTGCGGTTTTTCTGTAATTATTGTATGGTTTTTGCCTTACAATATAAAGCGCCTTGGGGCAACTGTTTGTTGTGATTTGGCACTATATAAATAAAATTGATTTGATTTGATTTTGATTTTGTGCTGCAGGCACCGGTCGTAATATGATGATGTTGATATTGATAATATCATAATGTATGATGATGTTGATATTGATAATATCATAATGATAATATGATATTAGTTGTAGTTATTCTCCTACACAAGTGATTTTCTTGCTGCTTGTACAGTTCTTGAATCTCCCATAAAGCTGACAGTTTTTTTTTTGTACAAGTGGCACAGTTTGGTATTTCAGGAAAGAAAGAAAGAAAGAAAGAAAACAAACCCTTATTTTGTAATCCACGGGCAAATGTCACTTGTGCAATTTGTATTCAGTCAAGTCTGGTAGCATGTGCTGTTGAACCACCTTTGGTCCTAGATGGCAAACACCAAGGCAGACAACCGGTCTATTCCCACATCTCTAAAATAACCATCTATTTACTGCAGGCAGGTGAAACATGAGTGTCCCCTTGGCCTTCTCCAGCTACTATGGTCCTCAGCACTCAAGTGCCTGCATGCTGGACAATGCACAGAGAAACGGTCCACATGGCCAAAATGTTGTAGCTGATGCTCCCTCATTTAGCCCAGAAGATAACTGAGCCTATAGCCAAACTCTACTGTGGTATAAGTGCAAAAAGGCTCCTCCTTGTCTCCGAGGTAAGCTTATGAATGTACTTTTTCCAGAAGTTTTTTTTTTATTTCAGATCTTTCCGAATGTCTGAAGCTTCTGACCTCAACAATAGAATTGTGTCAGTGACAAAAAAAAAAAAAAAAAAATCAGGGAAGAGTGATTTGGAATTTATTAAAAGTAATTTCCTTCAGCTTCTCCCTTGTTTCACCACAGTAGATCTGCATGTTGATTTGGTACAAATTCTATGCCAGAGGCTCTTTCTGATGCAACTCTAGATTACATGAAGAACAGGAGAGGTGGTGGCCTTGAACCAGAAAGCTTCTGCACTGGAAACAAGTGCACTTAAAGTTATAGTGCCACTGAATATTTTAAGTCAGAGAAAGAATTTTCTTTGGCACCACTATAATTTTATTCCTTAATATTTAGATAATTTAGATAAGGGATTCATAACATGATATTGCCAATATGATCAAACTTCATGCTGTCTGGAAACAATTTAGAATTTCAACCCCTGAGGGGGGAGAAATTCAAGGGATCAGATGCTATGACCAGAGAGAGGAACTGTTCAGACAGCGACACCGGCTCTCACTGCAACTTGTGCATTAATGTTGGGATGTGATGTACCGTGATGACATTTGGATGATTGCATTCCACACAGCTGGCATGGCTTGGCTCAAGGTTGACTGGCACATTCCTGACTGATGGGTCAGCTCCCACTGGAATACCTTTGTTGCCAGGAAACCCAGCATGGTCAGCACCTGTGTGGGCACAGACAACCCCTGGCTCCTTGCCATATTGCGCTCTGGGCCAACCACTGTTCTGCGGCTGTGCACAACTCCAGTAACACTGGCCTTGTTAATCAAAATCGGTTTATGAGCCAGTTATCGTCATTTGCAAGTAAATCCTGACTTTCCCTGAATACACGCTCACATCGGATCGCACCATTTGCAAGGTCCTCTAACAACGCTAACGCAGCCATTGTTAGTGCCATTTTATGCATCACTTTGTGCATGCTTTTATATCCAGCGTATAACTGCAAACACGTGGGTGCGTTAATTGCTCATCACTGTGTCTCTGATGTGCACATCACTCTGATGTCTTGTTTTCACGCTATTAACAGTTTCCCAGCATCACCTCTACATGTTGGCAGTGGACCAATAGCTGTAGAAACGTGTACGTCGGCCATTTCACTTTTGATACATCTGAACGTTAGTGTGGAGATGGACGTATGCCACGTTTTTGTGCATATGTCTTTGTACTGTACATGAGGCCCCTGGACTTTTTGTTGGTCTTCAAGACATTTCACTTGTCATCCAAGTGAGCTCTTCACTTGTCAGTCCTCTTCAATTATTCGAAGAAGTCATATGACTGAGTGAAGAAACATCTGAAATCCAACAAGTCCATTTGATGTGGAATAAACCTCTGGAAAGTCTTGAAGACGTAAGTTCCACGAAGATTTGAACTGAGGCCGGTGATTTCTGAGCTGGTGTGGTGGTGAGGTGAGAGCTGCTACACCGTGGAACTACAGTGCATGGGTTCCATAAGGCCAGCTCACATCTGCTGGATGTGCAGTCAGTGTTAAAAACAACAAAATAAGTCACAATCTTAATAATCATATAAATTGTATTTAATATACAATGTATAATGCATTAATGTAATGTAATTTTCTCTCAAAAATTCTTGAAAGGGTAGTTGTAAAACAGCTAACTGATCATCTGCAGAGGAATGGTCTATTTGAAGAGTTTCAGTCAGGGTTTAGAATTCATCATAGTACAGAAACAGCATTAGTAAAGGTTACAAATGATCTTATGGCCTCAGGCAGTGGACTCATCTCTGTGCTTGTTCTGTTAGACCTCAGTGCTGCTTTTGATACTGTTGACCATAAAATTTTATTACAGAGATTAGAGCATGCCATAGGTATTAAAGGCACTGCGCTGCGGTGGTTTGAATCATATTTATCTAATAGATTACAATTTGTTCATGTAAATGGGGAATCTTCTTCACAGACTAAGGTTAATTATGGAGTTCCACAAGGTTCTGTGCTAGGACCAGTTTTATTCACTTTATACATGCTTCCCTTAGGCAGTATTATTAGACAGCATTGCTTAAATTTTCATTGTTACGCAGATGATACTCAGCTTTATCTATCCATGAAGCCAGAGGACACACACCAATTAGCTAAACTGCAGGATTGTCTTACAGACATAAAGACATGGATGACCTCTAATTTTCTGCTTTTAAACTCAGATAAAACTGAAGTTATTGTACTTGGCCCCACAAATCTTAGAAACATGGTGTCTAACCAGATCCTTACTCTGGATGGCATTACCCTGACCTCTAGTAATACTGTGAGAAATCTTGGAGTCATTTTTGATCAGGATATGTCATTCAATGCACATATTAAACAAATATGTAGGTCTGCTTTTTTGCATTTGCGCAATATCTCTAAAATTAGAAAGGTCTTGTCTCAGAGTGATGCTGAAAAACTAATTCATGCATTTATTTCCTCTAGGCTGGACTATTGTAATTCATTATTACCAGGTTGTCCTAAAAGTCCCCTGAAACGGGGACTAGAAGGAGAGAGCATATCTCACCCATATTGGCCTCTCTTCATTGGCTTCCTGTTAATTCTAGAATAGAATTTAAAATTCTTCTTCTTACTTATAAGGTTTTGAATAATCAGGTCCCATCTTATCTTAGGGACCTCATAGTACCATATCACCCCAATAGAGCGCTTCGCTCTCAGACTGCAGGCTTACTTGTAGTTCCTAGGGTTTGTAAGAGTAGAATGGGAGGCAGAGCCTTCAGCTTTCAGGCTCCTCTCCTCTGGAACCAGCTCCCAAGTCGGATCAGGGAGACAGACACCCTCTCTGCTTTTAAGATTAGGCTTAAAACTTTCCTTTTTGCTAAAACTTATAGTTAGGGCTGGATCAGGTGACCCTGAACCATCCCTTAGTTATGCTGCTATAGACTTAGACTGCTGGGGTGTTCCCATGATGCACTGAGTGTTTCTTTCTGTTTTTGCTCTGTATGCACCACTCTGCATTTAATCATTAGTGATCGATCTCTGCTCCCCTCCACAGCATGTCTTTTTCCTGGTTCTCTCCCTCAGCCCCAACCAGTCCCAGCAGAAGACTGCCCCTCCCTGAGCCTGGTTCTGCTGGAGGTTTCTTCCTGTTAAAAGGGAGTTTTTCCTTCCCACTGTCGTCAAGTGCTTGCTCACAGGGGGTCGTTTTGACAGTTGGGGTTTTTCTGTAATTATTGTATGGCTTTGCCTTGCAATATGAAGCACCTTGGGGCAACTGTTTGTTGTGATTTGGCGCTATATAAATGAAATTGATTTGATTTGATTTGAATGTAATATACACTGTAAAACCTGACAAGTTGACTTTACTGGAAACACATAATAAGGAACAAGTACTTTTTCCATTTAATTTTTTTTCTAAATGAAGTACTTGTTCCTTGCTTATCTTTTTCCAGGCAATCAGGTTCCACATTTTTTTAAAGTAAAGTAAACTTGTCAGGTTTAACTGCAAATTGTGTTCAGTGAGCTATAGGGATGGAAATAATGTGAATTTTTGTTTGAATCAGGTGAACTCAGTTCTTGAAGGACAAATGACTGCTATGTAATCATGTGTGAGAACATACAACAGGTTTCACTAAGTTAAAGTAACTGCAAGTTAAAATGACTCTTCTTGATCTTTCAGCTGCGCCCCGTTAACTTTCACCACAGCAGGACATCCATCTCCATTTCACCCTGTCCTCTGTCACACCATCCACCTGCATGTCCTCCCTCAGCACATCCACAAACCTCCTCTTTGGCCTCCCTCTTCTCCTCATGCCTGGTGCCTCCATCCTCAGCATCCTTCTCCCTGTATACCCCTGGTCCCTCCCCTGAATATGTCCAAAAAAATCTTAATTTTGCCTCTCTGACTGTCTCTAAATTGTCCTACCTCTCCTGTCCTTCTGATATGTTCATTCCTAATCCTGTCCATCCTCGTCACT
Source organism: Thalassophryne amazonica (assembly GCF_902500255.1). NCBI lineage: Eukaryota > Metazoa > Chordata > Actinopteri > Batrachoidiformes > Batrachoididae > Thalassophryne > Thalassophryne amazonica. The sequence continues at coordinate 96,146,309 of NC_047112.1, read as the reverse complement.
CCCAAAGAAAACTGCAACATCTCCAGCTCGGCCTCCTGTTTTTTTGTTAGTGCCACCTGTTGATTTAACACTAAAGTGTTGATTCAACACTATATGGGAGGACAGTTGTCACCAATTAGAAGAGGTGGGACGAAGTCACCATCAAGTCACTCTCAAGTCATGAATCACCAAGTCCCAAGTCAAGTCAAGTCATAATGACCACCAAGTGTTTATAAGCTGACTTGAGACTTGACTTGGGACTTGCAGATTGATGACTTAAGAATGACTTGACAGTGACTTCATTCCACCTCTGGCGATTAGCATGCTTGCTTCCCAAAGAGATGTTCAGTAGTTCCACCATTTTCCATGAAGTTATGTCAAGAAGGGTGCAAAATCTGTGCCAAATTAAAATATTGTTCTATACTGGGTCTGCTTTGGCAACCCAGAGCAAAATAAATTAATTATTTGTGTTGATTTAATACTATTTGGACTGGGACCATAAATACTCAATGAACCCATTTTAACACTGCAAAATTTACAGTGGAATGCTTTCTGTATGTTTTCATTTTGAATTTGGTTCATAATGATAAATAATTATTAAAATTTTAGATCGTGTGTTTGAAATCTATAGTGCTTTGGATGTCTATTAACTGAATTGGTGTTACTGTTAAAACAAGTTTTTTTTTTTTTTTTTTTTTGGGGGGGGGGGGGTGTTATATGTCAAGAATCCTGTCAATCATTTTTAAGCGCGGGAACGCTGAGAGCGCGCGCGGCAAATAAATAGGAACTAAATGCGCGCCTTTAATTATTTATTTAATAAATAAATAAATAAACAGATAACACACCACCACAGCTTTTAGCATGTGTTGTCACTAAGAAAACGGTTGTTTCACCAAAACACTTAGAATATGTGAAACACCTGTTTATGACATAGGAATAAAGGTTTCCTCTCCCTCTTTATCCATATTAACACTCACAGACCGCGACTGCAGCTCCCAAATTAAAAGACTGAACGATAAACAACAACAAACAGCTAAATCACAGAGGAAGAAAAAGTAGCGGAGGACTTACCGTATGATCACAGCCGGTTTACCGGATCCGAGCTGATCCAGACCCGAGGCTGATCTGAACCCACCGTCAGGTCTGCTCTCTCTCTCTCTCTCTCTCTCTCTCTCTCTCTCTCTCTCTCTCTCTCTCTCTCTCTCTCTCTCTCTCTCTCTCTCGCTCTCTCTGAGCAGTCATCCTACAGATCCATTATTTTCGGACAATCCTACACGTGGGTTTAATTCTCTTCTGCTTTTGTTCTCTCGCTCTGAAAAACCGAACCACACCATCTGTAATGTTTTCAGTAAAATGCTCCTTAGTTCTCTTATGATCCACTTTGACAAACAGTAAATCATTAAATGTAATTCTCTCTTCTGTCAGTTGCACCATTTGTGAACTCTCTAGAACTGCATATTAAAAATGTTTGATACCAGATCCAAGCGATGATACCTTTACTTCAATACCAATTCCTGAATGATACTTTTTTCCCCAATACCAATATAGGAGTATATATATTTATATAGGCTGAGTGGATCTTTGTCATTTGATTGGTGCTTTGTTTGTCACATGACATGGATTAATTCATCCCATTTGTGTTGCATTGCATTTAGAGTGCAGCTTGGTTCCATTTAGAGTGCAAATTTCGTTCCGTACTTTTGGTACCATTGCACTCTGCACACGTGCGCGCACACGCACACACACGCATGCATGCGCACATGTCCTTGTGCATGCACGCACACACATCTGCTTGTGCATGCGCGCCTGCACGTGCTCATTCACACACATGCGCGGCGTGCACGAACACACACACGATGCGTGCGTGCACGCACACACATAATAAATCCACTGTGCTGTCTGGAGGTTGCTGGCAGGAAGTTGGAATGAAAAGCTGAACACTGAGGACGTACACAGTCTTTTTTTGGTAGTACACGCACGCACAAGCGCCGACCGGGTTGCATGTGTGTGCACGCGTGGGGGGGACAATGATTCTACCAAGACATGATTTGATTGAGCTAACTGACGCTGCTAATTCACACACACACACACACACACACACACACACACACACACACACACACACACACACACACACACACACACACACACACACACACACACACAAAACAAATCCACTGCACTGTCTGGAGGCTGTTAGCAAGGAAGAAATAATGAAAAGCTGGACTCATTTCTGACGTGATTTTTTTTTTTCGCTGCACTGAGGATGTACACAGTCTTTTTTTGGTAGTAGACATGAGCACAAGTGCTGACCTGGTTGTGTGTGTGTGTCTGTGTGCACACGTGCGTGCGGGGGACAACGACACGACGATTTGATTAAGCTAACTGATGCTGCTAATATAACACACACAGACACACACACACACACACACACAAAATCCACTCTGCTGTAAGCCATCTGGATGCATGAAGAGCTGTTCAGATGAAATGCTGACGTGATTTTTTGGCTGGACTGAGGAACTACACAAAGTGTTTTTTTATGGAAGTCTGAAGTCAGTGCACAGCATCACTGGACTACATATTACAATTTGGAGTTTAGCAGCAGTGGAACACCAAAATGGAAGTCCCTTTTCTGTTGTTTATAACGTAATAAAATGTCAAATGACAAGGATCTATTTTAGCTGTTATATAAAACAAATATGTTTTTACATTCTTTCAATGGAACAAATATTTAATTCTGTGAAAGCTGGAACAAACCATTCAACTTGGCGAAGCTTTCACCTCATGAAATATTTGTAGCTACCATTGACTTCATAAACATTCATTATTTGTGTGTGTGTATATATATATATAAAAAATTAAAAAATATGCATTTTAACAAAGCAGGGGTGGTGGCCAGGTGGACTTGGTTTCAGTATAGAAGGTTCCCCAGTTCAGACCCCACCCTTGCCACATTTCTCCATGTTGTGACAGGAAGGGCATCCAGCTTAAAGCTTGTGTCAATAAAACATTTTGCGGTTACAAGTGCATATGCGTGGGAAAGGCTATAGCGCTTCTGAGTCAATGGTCATGGGCACCAAACGACGGTTTGCTGCATGCTTAAACAGTACAGCTGGAGTTTGCATGTCTGCATTCTTCTTCACTGCTGTCACAACTGCTGATGTTATTGCTGAATCTCGTGTGACTAAACACCACTTGTCCTTCTAAGAAGTTGACGCCATCTAGTTAGCATGCATGGAGTCTGGTTTGTTATCGTAATTAACCAGACAAATCGCTCCACCAGCAAAGAATGGTGAGACTAAGGAGCCAGCAGGAGCCAGAGAGCTTTCCATGTCCGGGCTGGGTGAGGTTTCCCATGTTGAGTCAAATTAAGCCGCAGGCTCTACTCCTTTAAATTTGAGCTCGGCGGGTCATGGGAATAAAGCCACCGGAACACTAGTTGGCATCGTTTATGGTTGGACCTACCACAGTATCTGATCTTCTTTGAACCTCAGACTTTTGTTCTTGATTAATGAACACATTCTTGGCAAATGCTTTCGCTTTTATCCATCTTGCGCCAGTCCAAGAATTTCATCTTTAGTGGCACAATACAAATGCCCCCAGCCGTCCCTCTTAATCATGGCCCCAGTTCAGAGAAGAAAACCCACAAAATACAACTGGAGGCCTATTCCATTATTCTTAGCTGAGGTATTCAGGTAACCGGGCCTGCTTTGAACACTATATATGTAGCTAAGAGCATCGAGGGGGGCAGGGGCTGGGATAGAGTATAGCTCGTGGTGGGCTGTCAGCTTGATCCTGATATCCAACTATGAGCTTTTTAACTGCAGCAACTTTAAGATAAGACTATAGGGCAGTGCAGTCTCGTTTGAACTCCTGAGTGATATTGCGGGATTTGACCACTTCTGGGGACAGCCTCCCGTTGTGCAATACACAAACACAGGATAACTTTGCACCAATAAATGGTGTACTGTTTTGTTTTTGGCTGCAATCACCAAAGTAGTTGCGAAAAGTGGAGTTTTTCTCTGTTCCAGGTGGAGAAGGGAAGACTAGGCAAAGGAAGAGGTCATGTTGGTAAGTGTTAGCCTACACAGCTACTCTGGCTAGCTCTCGCCTGCACAACCGCCTCCGGGTCATAAACAAAGCACAACACATGTCCACTTTCCCACCGCATCGTCACTTTGTCTTTGCATTTTCACTTTGTTTGCCATGTAATAACTCAGAGAGGGCTGTTCCTGGATGTAGGATTATTGCATCATATGTGTCATATTTTAACCCTTTAGCGCCTTCCCTCAAACAAGACTGCGTTGCCCAATTGGAGCTGGAATTATCACGGCTGCTGGCAACAGACAGACACAAAACACTGATAAACAGAGAGAGAAACTGGATTTAAATGGCCCTTGGCTGTGTTTGGTACTAGTGAACTCTGACCTCTTCGACAATGCAGTGCATCATCCGAGACTCCGATATGGCTTATTCAACATCCAGGTCCACCTCAGATCTACTTTGGTGACCCTGAGCAAAAACAATAAGGGAACACAGTAAGGGACTTACTATTTTAACAAAAAGAAAGTCAGATGACAATAGAAACCTATTTTTCAGCTCCATGGCACATTCACAGCAGCTTCATAACAATAAAATCATAATTTGTGTTTGGCACCTTAAGTTTCAGTGCCATGGAATTTTTCCAGTCAGCATTAAAACATTACATAAAATGATACCTGTTTACTGCAACTTGAAATCAATAATAATAATAATAATAATAATAATAATAATAATAATCTTAATATCAATAAATAAGATGGGAAACTCTGGCATCAAAGTGACAGCCTGAGATGACTGCTGGACCTCTGGAACCACTGCAGTATTAGAGGTAGAAAAAAAAAAACATGACAGATATGAGACAGATCCATGAACACACATTGTATTCTTTATATGTTTATCAGGCTGGATGGTCAGGAATGGCAGGACACAAATGCATGGCTCAAGCAGACAGCTCTGGTTTTCAGAAGACTTTATGATTATGGTTGGCAGAGGACGGTACACGAGTAAGCAGTCCAGAAAAAACAACAGTACAAAAATCATCAGGCAAGCAAGCGTGGTCAAAGCAACAGGCAGGAGGTCAGGTACACACAAGGAGGCAGGCAAGACTATGGAACACAGATACAGAGCTGGAATGAAGGCACAGGGCACGACAAACTGGCGAGAGACAAACAACCTTAGTGAGTTTATATCACCCCAGGTGGCAATCAGTAAATCAGAAACAGGTGTGCAAGGAAAGCACCAGAACCAGGGCGTGGCCAGAGAGAGAGACAGAGACAGACAACCCCAAGCAGAAAAACCCAGCAAGAGACTAAACAAACCAGGTCCAACAAAATACACAAAAAACAGAACAAAATAAAACAGACAACCAAAATTCAACTCCTGACAGTGTTGTGTTTTGTCAACCCAATCTCACGCTTTGTGTTCATTCTCCCCTCACAAAATGATTCACATTTTTAAAAATTAATTTTAGTGTTTCTAACCCTACCTCTAACCCTAAACCTAACCCTCTCCCTTCCCCTTCCCATAACCCTAACCATAACCCCCCAAGACTCCTCCATGTCACGAATTGAATTTGTGTTCCCATCATGAAAATGTGGTGCTTTTTGTGAGATAAGGTTGGTTTTTGTAACTTGCATTGGCCAGCCAGTCATCAGCATTCTTAGATCCTGCATGCATGCTCACAGATGCTGACATTTACAGCTTGGGTATTGAAATTTGGTATTGAATGATAAGGGATTTGTCAAGAATTAACCATATTGGAGCATTTCAATCTGTGTCACAAAAGTATCAAAATTTAATACCCAGCCCTGGAAATCTAAGCACAAAATATTAGGATGGTTCTTCAAAGGACATAATTTCATGGACAGAAATGATATGATATGAATGAAAAATAATTTGGGGTGTGCAGATATGATCCATAACATGGCCCCACAATACAAGTGACAACTTATTCTCAAAACTGCTCTTGTGGTATTCGACTCATATATGTAGTGTTCTAAAGGTGGCAACCATAGCTTAGTATAGTTGTCACTCTTATTGGATCCCCCGTATGGCAGGTAAGTGTCCAAAATAAATAGGACAGGAGGCAAAAGACTTACAAAAATATAAACCAATTTATTCAGAGATACTTAAATATAAAACTAATCAGCCAGGCTGTCAATGGGCAATCAATCGCCCCAAGGCCAATAAAGGGGTACAAATACAAACACTGACCATAACCTGTTAGTGACAGTAAATCATATGCCAGTAAGTCATAAGGCTATCAGTTCTATCCAGGATCCTACACACTCAAATTTCCACTACATACATTTTTAAAAAGGCACAATCCATGCATCACACCAAACAAAGAGTTAAAAAACTCTACAAATACTCATACACACAAAAAGGCTCCTAACTATATATCACCCATGACCTACGGTTAGTTGCTGCCGCAAGGAGGCCAGGAAAAATAGTTCACAATCCTTAGGAATCATATTACACAATGCTCAGTGACAACTGAACAATAGGAAATAAAAAATATAAATACAGTAAACAAACAACTACTTAAAAACAAGGGAAAGAAAAGTGATAAATCCAAACGTCAGGGTGATTCCGATAATAATAAACAGGGTATTCTATTCAGGCCGATTGTAGACAACTCGTTTCCTCAAAATGTTAATTCAACAGACCATCCTTTCAGTCATTCACCCTACACCCCGACCAACAACACACAGCACGTTTGTGCTGTACAATACTTGTTTCCACAGGGTTAGCAGATGCTTAAGGGCTAAAATAAAATAGCAGCCCGCAAACTATTTGTCCATTTAACAACATAAAAGGTAGCGACCAATTCTGTATAACATTACAAAAAACAGAAAAGTGGTTATCATCATAACAGCGTACTCTGCATATACAACAACCAACTGTTCAACTGCTGCCTTCTGAGCGCCAAGCAAATAAATACATTGCCATTTGTGGAAACTGGATGTTTTTCTTATAAGATACCACTTTAATTTTGTGTCTTTTACTGCTGATATCCCTTCTTTTCTTTACTGCATGCAATTTCACAGTGGACTGAATTCTGTTTTGTTTTGTTTTTTTGGTTTGTTTTACATTTTGCTTCTGTAAAAATGAAGGTTTGTTTTTACTTCACAATCAACATGTTTATACTGTAAATTTGAATGTGCAAAACTCTATAAACTGATGTTTACCCAAATAATACTGTAAAATTTAAGGTCTTCAATTTTTTTTTTACATTACAGTGTTTTCTTTTAAACTTTATGGATATTTGCTTGTTTTCACGGTAAAACTTTATCAATAAAAATACAAAAAAACCTGTAAAAATCAAAGTTTTTTCCAGTCTCTCAATAAACTGTTATTTAACGTATTTAATACAGTAAAAGAAAATTTTTGGTTTTACGGTGCTTTACTGTTGCTATTTGATGGATGGTCTTTTGCTGTATATTTTACTGATTTTTTTTACAGTGTGCACACAAATGTCTGCACCACTCATATGTGTACCTGCCAGCTACACACATGAGCTAATGACCAGGTTTAGGAAGTCCACCCCAGAGCACCACTTCCATGTCACCTTTAAACTCTTCCTAGGTCCCAAAGCCTTCCCCATTGCTGCTGCTGTTGTTGTTGTTGTTGTTGTCCATTTGGCTGCTCCCATTTTTGTGTTCGGTGTCGCCACAGTGGATACAGCCAGATCTGCATTGGCAGTTGGCACAACTTTTATGCTGGATGCCCTTCCTGACGTAACTCCAGTTTTACCCAGAGAAACACACACAGCCGCTGGTGTTCCAAAGAGGTCTCCCATAAGCACCAGCACCAATGGGCCTTAGGACCTATTCTCAAGGTTGGCATCATGCCACTTCACCAGAATGTGAAGGCAAGAATTTGTACTTCCGCGACTGGCCGCTCAGTGAAAACAAGCTCGAACTGTATGCTTGTCTATTGAAATCTGCTGCATGGTTTGGTATTGTCTCTAGCTTGCTTTTGTCAGCCAGCTGCCAGCTCTTATTGCCTGGAAGGATGAGATTTATACACCAAGCTGACCTGAAATGAACCGTTATATACTGTATTAAGTTGACTTTATTGACAAGTCTGACCCCTTTGAAAAGTGACCAAATTACATGCATTTGTACTGAGTTCGGTAATATTTTCACCAACAAAAAATGGCCACTGGAGGGTGCTGGGAGTAATGCCTGACCTCGGGAATACAGAACTTCTTCTATATGATGATGGAAACTTCAATTTAAAAATGAAGTTTGAAGTGTAGTTCCTCATTTAATAGAAACATGATGGATAACTCAAAATCCACATGACTCACTCCTTTACCGGAATTCTTCGAAAATGCCTGAGAACATTTTTGGCAGGAAACACAATAATTTATCATAATGTGCTGTGTATGTCATTGTGATTATTAATGGATTGTTGGGATCCATGCAAACATGGCTACAGAGAGGGAGATGTCTCCTCTCCACAGTAAGCAACAGTTCTTTTCCATTTAAAGAAACAGGGACATAAACAGACTGTATTTTGCAGTGAACTGAAAAATGGGTGCTTCATCTCAGTGTCTGTGGGGTATTTTTTGAACCCCGTTAAATGTACGAGACTTACCGTCATGAAAAAAAAAAGTGCAGAGGGCACAAATCCATTTGGGGTATGTCTGAGTGCACTTTGCTTTTTAAGCAGTGGGAAATATCACAGCAAAGCCGTGTTCATGAGGTATGGGTGTGCTGTGCACGATGTGATATCAGCCAATCAGACTGTTACCTACCAACCCTTTTAATCCAGAGCATGTCAAGCACACAGTGCTGTGATAGTAAGTGTATGCAATTATTTTCTGACGGTGGGAGGTGGGGGTGAGGGGGGGGGGGGCAGAATCTGAAAGAAAATGTCACATAATGCTGGAAGTTGGTATGACAGTGTGCTTTAGCACTCGTAGCATCCCCTATGTGTGAGAAGAGTGTTCACTGCCTTTAAACGGGACTTTCAAACGGATCTGATGCACAAATTCCTGAATGCATGGAAATTCTGAATGACCTGCTGTCACCCAGAACTTAAAGCAACCATACAAAAGATTTTTCCTTAAAATTTCCATTTATTACATTTATACAATGCCAAATCAGAAAGCTGCCTCAAGGTGCTTCACACAAGTTAGGTCTAACCATACCAACCCCAAGAGCAAGCACACAGGCGACAGTGGTAAAGAAAAACTCCCTCTGATGATGGTGAAGAAACCTCAAGCAGACCCGACTCAAAGAGGTGACCCACTGCTTAGGCCATTCTAACAGTTACAAGGTTTTTACAAAGTTTTACAGAGCTGAAGAAACAGAAAACAGGAATTTAAAACATCTGCTGCATCAGCTTCAGGCATGGCATCTTGCGGTCAGTCCAGCATCAGGTTGTCTACAGATGCCACTCCCACACATTTCCCTCTGCACCTCAGACAGACAGAAAAAGAGCAGAATCAGTTGGCTGGAAAAACCACATCTAAGATATAATTCATCAACATTAAATGGACAGGAAAGCCGAGAAAATACTAAGGTGATCATCGGCCGCAAGCCCTAAGTTTCACTAACAGACCCAAAATTGAGATAATCTTGAGGTCGAGACCCACTCTGTTTACTAATAAAATGATCTGAAAAGGATAGGAAGCATAGTGCCATACTATGCCAGCATACTAGCCATATGAAAGGGAGAATAAATGTGTCTTAAGTCTGAACTTGAAAGTCTCTACAGAGTCAGCCTGTTTTATCTCCATAGGAAGATCATTCCACAAAACAGGGCACGATAAGAGAAAGCTCTGTGGCCCACAGACCTTTTATTCACCCGCGGGACACAAAGGAGTCAACGCAGAATGCAGTGCCCGGGCTGGTACATAGGTTTTAATTAGGTTAGCTAAGTAGGGAGGTGCTAGTGAATAATTTTATAGGTTAATTGCAAAACCTTAAATCTGACCTCAGAGAGACAGGGTGTAATGTGGTTTCTTTCTGCTTCCTGTCAAAAGCCTGGCAGCAGAATTTTGAACCAATTGGAGACCCTTAATGCTGGACTGCAGTAAACCAGAAAATAGAATGTTGCAGTAGGCCAATCTGGAAGAGAAAAATGCATGAATCAGGGTCTCTGCATCAGCCATAGACAGGATGGGACAAATCTTCGCTATATTTTGCAGGTGGAAGAAAGCAGTTCTTGTAATATTGCTAATGTGTAGATCAAAGGACAATGTAGGATCAAAAATCACCTCAAGGATCCTCACTTTGTCAGTGATGACATGAAACAGAGATATGACATACAAGCCCAGATTAAGCGTTAGCTGATCAAACTGATGCTGATGTCTCACTGAACCAAGAACCATCATTTCGGTCTTGTCTGAGTTTAAAAGTATGAAATTGCTGGATATCCAGCTTTTCACTGATGCAAGGCAATCCTCTAAGGATTTTATATGCATCACATTACCAGCAGTTATCGGCATGTATAACTGTGTATCATCAGCATAGCAATGAAAGGTAATCCCAAAACCACAATTTGTGCGCAAAGGGTGCTTTATACGGTAAATGGAGAAAAGCAGGGGGCCTAAAGATGGACCCCAGTAGAACCCCATATTTCATGTCACTAAGAGTAGGGGTAGTGTTGCTGTACAAGACACAGTGAGAACGATTGGTTAGGTATGATGTCAACCATGCAAGGACATTCCCAGTAATCCCAAAATGATTCTCTAGCCTATCAAGTAGAATATGGTGATCCACCATATCAAATACAGTGCTAAGCTCTAACAGCACCAGAGCCGTAGTAGTGTCTGAATTTATTGCAAGCAGAATATTATTCATCACTTTAGTAAGAGCCATCTCTGTGGAATGATATGTTCTAATCGCAGACTGCAGTGGCTCAAAGAGATTATTCTCAGTAAAATAGTCCATGAGCTGCTGTGAAACCACCTTTTTTAGATTTTTAGAACAAACTGCTAGATTTGATATCGGCCTATAATTGGTCATTTTCCAAAAGTGATGCTAAGATATCAGGCAGCCTGGCTCCAAATTCAACTGTAATTGAACAGTTGATGTGTCACTGCAATGATAAATAAGGTTCTTTTTTCAGTAAACATGTCAAAGAGACTGTAAACTTAATAAGTGAGTGATCAGAGACCACTGATGCAAGAGACATGATGTCAATATCTGTGACAGAGATACCGTGAACAAGGACCAAATCCAGGGTATTTCCACTAATGTGTGTTGAACTCTGAATGCATTGTTGGAATCTTAATACATCCATAAAGTTCGTAAATGATTTGCAGAGGGGGTCAGAAGGCTTATTTATATGAATGCTGAAGCCACCAACAATCAGAATGTTATCTGCATGGATTGTCAAATTAGAGATACACTCACCAAATTCATCTTATGGTGAATTTCATGATATTTAAACCTTACATACCGGCCCGGGCTTTGCATTCTCAGGGTGCAGGACTACTTTGTGTCCTTAGGGTGAATAAGAAGTCTGCGGGTCATAGAGATTTCTCTTATTGTGCTCCTGTTCTGTGGAATGATCTCCCTGCATCAATAAAATAGTCGGATTCTGTGGAGACTTTCAAGACGCACTTATTTTCCCTTTCGTATGGCTAGCATACTGGCATAGTATAGTTCTACGCTTTTTACTCTTTTAATTCATTTTATTAGGAAACAGAGCGTGCAGAGGCCTCAACTTTACCTAAATTCTGGGTCTTAAGTGAAGTTTAGGGCTAGTGGCCGGCAATCACCTTAGTATTTCCTGGCTTTCTTGTTTAATGCTGGCAAATTATACTGTATTTCTTGTCTTTCTGATGCCTGATTCTGTTTTTTTCTCTGTTTAAGGTGCAGCTCCATCCAGAGATGGGTGTGGTATTTGTGCTGGAGACCCTCCTGTCCTGTGCAGCAACAGCATTTCCTGTATATTCGTTTTCTGAATTCTGTAATTTATGTTTGTAGCATGGCCCAAGCAGAGGGTCACCCCTTTGAGTCTGGTCTGCTTGAGGTTTCTTCCTCAGAGGGAGTTTTTCCTTACCACTGCTGCTCTGGGGGTTAGTAAGGTTAGACCTTACTTGTGTGAAGCACCTTGAGACAACTCTGTTGTGATTTGGCGCTATATAAATGAAAATAAATTGAAATTGAAATATCTATAAACGGTGACAAAATAGCATGGTTGATTTTTATTTTTCTGATCTTGTCTATGGGTAATATGGTGGAGAGACAGATGTTCAAACGAATTATATTTTAGACCCCCAACAGCTAGTAAGCTAAAGCCAGATTTATAAATTAGAGCAACACCCCCCGCCTTGCTTTGTATCACGAGGGACGCTTAGTAAAATAACAGCTTTGAAATCATTTCTATTGTTAACCAACTTTTAACTGGGACTGTCTCAGGGCTTCTGCAACACCTCCTATCACACTGACAGTCTGATGCGCCGGGCAGAAACACTTCTTTCCAAACAGCAAATTGCACAAAATAATTGACACACGACACAGGCCAGACCAACAAATTTCAGTCTGCGTTGCCATGTTTGCTTACCATGATTTTGGGCTTTGTGTTGTTGTTTTGTGAAGTTGCATTAAAAAAGTACTTTTGTTTCGGTTTCAGTTCAATATGTTCTTAACATCTTAACGCTAAGGCCACAATAGGCTTCTTTTGGAAGCTGTGTTTGCTGATTGGTGCTCAATACCTGACAACTCTGAGTTCATGATTTCTTTCTAACTCAGGTGTTGTTGCTTGTTTGTTCCCAGTTGTGGTCCGTGCAACGACCTGGAGAGGTAGAGAAGAAAATTATACAACAAGGAGTGCTGAAAACACTAATTTGTCTGCATAATTTGATTAATCAGCTCCCACATTTCCTTAGTTTCTGCCGTGTGCCACGTTCAGCATGCACAGGCGCAAATGAAGTGAATGACTGACACACGTTATTGTGTGTTTATGTGGATAAGAGCTATTCTGACTAATAATAGCTACAAAGGATGCCAATTCATTTTCTGTCAACTTGTCAACAATGTAACTCTGGGGAGGCTCACACTGTGACCCCTATTTACCAGTGTTCAAAAGGACAATTACGCTTCACACCTGTAGGGGGAGCTCAAGAGAAAATGTTGCCAATTGCTGCTTTAAAAAATGGACATAACCACAAATACTAATGTTTTTAAAATGTCTGATAAAATTAAATCAAAACCAAGTGTTAAGAAAATGGCTGGATGGATATTTTGAGACACTTTGTTTTGATTAAGAATTTAATATATAATTTATTAGATAAGAAACAAATATTTGTGGTTGTAGATCATCCAAATGTAATCTGATGTGTTTTGTATTCAGTAACTGATTGCGTTGATGTAATCCTACCCCATTGTGCTGCCAGGCCATGTAGTTCTACTCCCTACAGTTATTCTCATCAGTTCGTTGCCCTGCTCAGCACCTTTGTTCATCCAGCTACTCTTCCTTTTGTTTATTTTACTTTGACAGTTTTCATTCCCCCACACAGGATCCCATGGTTAGATACTTGCTTCTACCTGCCTTCCTGCTGCTGCCAGCAGTAGCTTCTGTGCCTATTTCTGTAGGCAGTCCGATTTAGGCAGATTCCAGTCCAGTACATCCAGAGCCCAACTTGCCTTTTGGCCAGCTGTGTGTTCCATGAGCTTTCAGGTCACCCACTAGATAACACAGGCTTGCTGCAGCCACCTGACCTGCACCAAGATGTTGCAATCCTGTTCCAGCATCCTGCCCACCCGTTGTCGACTGCTGCTCCAGCCAGCTTCTGATCCAGTTCTGGCTTGGCCTAGTCATCTTTGTCCTTCCTTTCCTCTCTTCTTGCCTTTTGGCCACTGTGGGCCATCTGTTTTTTCATTGTGTTTTCCTGTGACTCCTGTGCTCTCTTGTCTGTCTCCCACTACATCACACTGCTATATATCTACCCCAGCTTTTCACACACTGTTTGCTTGTTTCTTTGGTTCTGTTCCCTGGAGTTCTGTTTGTAACATCTGCTCATCAGTTCATTGACCCTTTATCCACCCTCCAACCCCATCAGTGCCAGCAGCTTTGAGTGTCACTGGCTCTGTCCTCAGCTCCTGACTCCAGCCTTTGTTTCCTCAGCTTGCCTGGTCATTCACATATGTCCTTCTTCCTTTTCATTTACGCACCGTCTCACTATCTATCTCCACTTACAAATAAATGACTTGAACCTTACCCGTCTCCCTGCATTTGTGCTGGGATTCACCACTGCCATTTAACATGGTATGAAGCTATGTACATAAAGGATCCAAGAATTTTGGTGATATGGAGATGTACGTAAGTTTATATTCATTTATTTATTTAAATGTTTGAGGAGAAGGCAAAATAAGCCTTGGTTTCAGTCTACACCTTTGGTTTGAGTAATGTTTCTTTACCGGAATGTAAAGTGTAGCTGCTGAATTTACAACCTGATAACACACCTGGAGCCTACAGGTTGGTAGGTAAACGTGTCACCTGTTCTGCTAAAAAAAATGATACTACTACAAATTGAATTAAATTGAATTTAATTTAATTAGCTTATAATGCGCCAAATCACAGCAAAAGCTGTCTCAAGGCGCCTTACATAAAACAATTCAACATAAAATTGAAATAAGTAATTAAAAATGAATAAAAATAATAACTAATAATACAAACAGATATATTTCATTCAAATAAAGAGTAATCTTTAAAGTGTATTATTATTTTGTATACCCACTAGTTAGCTAGCTCACCTAGCCCTGTCACCATATGGGCTTTACTTTTAGCATAGTTAGTTAGCATGGTTGTGGTGGTTCAGAAAGGATCTTTTTAAGTTTGAACTGAGCACATAAAACATAATGGTGCATACATGTTCATCAGGTACAGTCAGGCTACAAAATTCTGCTCCTTCTCTTTCATCTTATTATTGTGATTTTTTTTTTTACTTTTGAAAGATGTCTCTGCACTGTCCTGTGAAGCAGCAACAAAAGAGTCCATTAATTCTGTATGTTTACATCTCACTGATAAAGTAAGTATCCTGCTAAGAATGATTGTCACCCCTATATTTTAAGTAATAAATTAGAATGTGTTCAAACATGAATGCAAATTTGTTATTTTTGTGTAGTCAGAATATTTTTTTAAGTTCCCAGTTATTGAAAAACAGCAAAACAAAAGGTTTTCCTCTACAATAACAACAAAAGTAACAACAACAACAACAACAACACATAAACTGTACATGTACAGCAAATCATGACTTTCACAACCAGTTTACTTCAGAGAAGTCAGGAAGTTGTGTAGTATAGAATTTCAGCTTTAATTCAAGGTGTTCAACAAAAACACTGCATTAACCATTTAGGAATTACAATCATTAGTGCATCAATTTTTAGAAAGTCTAAGTAATTGCAGAAACTAAATATAAATATTATTTTTTAATGCACACCATCACTTTTTCCAGCCATTTTTCTGTAGAAAAGCCAGGAATGGATACATGAACATTTCCAAGTCACTGAATATGTCTTGGACTTTATTTACATCAATCATCAAGAAATACAAACAGTATGGTTCTATATGGGAAGTCTGACTTGAGTAGACAGTTCTTAAAAACAGAGAGACCGTGCAGGGAAGCCACCAAGACAGCCAAGGTAACTCTGAAGGACTTGTAAGCATCTTCAGCTGGAATCGGAGAAGCTGGGCAGAGGGCAACTTTTGTCTATTGCATTGAATATGAGTTTATGGGGTACAGGCGGCAATAATTGTGTCAGATGTAATAATTTAAGCTGTGCCACTGTGTACAGTGCAGTCTTGTTTTGTATAGCAGTTATCTTTGATCATTTTTAAATGATGCCTTTGTCCCCAACAAAGAAGAAAGAGTGTGACAACAATAAAACAAGTGTTACGATGTAATATCAAATACAAGCCCTGAGGCCCACTGGTGCCGGTGCTTATCTCCATATACCGTAGTGTGAAGCGGATGAGAAGCTCCCCCTGGATGGGATGCCAGTCCATCGCACGATGTGATATGACTAAAGCAAAATTGCCCTCATCAGATCTCTTGCACCCAGCTGCGGTTTTATTATTGCTATGAAAACTGCAGAGCAATGCAGAAATCAAAACCAAGCAGTGACTCTTCTGCAAGTCGAATCTTCAGAGCAGATTTGCGAGTGCAAAATGAGCTCAACATGTTACACTATGAAGAAAAAAAAAAAAACAGCTTTCTGGCTGTTAGGGCCAAATTCTTTTAACATTCTCTTTTGATCAGATGGAGCACACAGATGTAACGTAAGCAGAACCTGTAACATTTCGTTTGTTAAGTGAGTCAAGCGCAGGAAGCCCTACTATCATCATGTAGGCTTATGACTTTGATTGTGGTCACACATCAGTCCTTGCTTGCAATAAGAGTAATTCTGTGCTCACAAGTCTGTCACTGCAGATTTTCTGAACCTCCTAATTGTTTTCCGTGTGTTTGGTGTTGGTCCATTAATTCTGGCATCAAGATGGAAGTTGAGAATGGGGCTGGGGGGGCCTCTAAGCTAAACTCTGTGATGTGCAAGCTCCAGCTAAGATGCTGAGCTCTCTGGCGCGCCATTACACACACACACACACACACACACACACACACACACACACACACACACACACACACACACACACACACACACACACACACACACACACACACACACACACACACACACACACACACACACACGTGGCAGTATTCCTTTGATCATATAAGATGTGCTGTAAAGCACAGCATTTTGCACCACTCACCATTTTTCATTTTTTACATCATAATTCACCAGCCATAAATGTTTCAGCTTGAACCATTTGCCACTTCGCAGTGATGGTGAAGATGAACACCTCCTTAATTCCTGAAATTCTTTTTATTGCTATTGTTGCTTCAATAATTGATGGTGTGCTTAATTTGCAACACTACTCAAACAGAAAATGCAAGATCAGTGAAGTGTAATTCATTCAGTAATTTAGTGACATGTCAAAAAATGTCTGAAGTGTTCTGGAAGCACAAATCACTTTTAAACTTCCTATAAATAAATTAGTTATTTACAGTAGTGTTCAGAATAATAGTAGTGCTATGTGACTAAAAAGATTAATCCAGGTTTTGAGTATATTTCTTATTGTTACATGAGAAACAAGGTACCAGTAGATTCAGTAGATTCTCACAAATCCAACAAGACCAAGCATTCATGATATGCACACTCTTAAGGCTATGAAATTGGGCTATTAGTAAATAAAGTAGAAAAGGGGGTGTTCACAATAATAGTAGCATCTGCTGTTGATGCTACAAACTCAAAACTATTATGTTCAAACTGCTTTTTTAGCAATCCTTTGAATCACTAAACTAGCATTTAGTTGTATAACCACATTTTTTCATGATTTCTTCACATCTACAAGGCATTAATTTTGTTGGTTTGGAACCAAGATTTTGCTCATTTACTAGTGTGCTTGGGGTCATTGTTTTGTTGAAACATCCATTTCAAGGGCATGTCCTCTTCAGCATAAGGCAACATGGCCTCTTCAAGTATTTTGACATATCCAAACTGATCCATGATTCCTGGTATGCGATATATAGGCCCAACACCATAGTAGGAGAAACATGCCCATATCATGATGCTTGCACCACCATGCTTCACTGTCTTCACTGTGAACCGTGGCTTGAATTCAGAGTTTGGGGGTCGTCTCACAAACTGTCTGCCGCCCTTGGTCCCAAAAAGAACAATTTTACTCTCTTATTTTTCTTCTTCTATGTGATTCTTCCGTATAAAAATTCTCCTGACATTCCTGCAAACATGGCTAAATCAGTTTTCTTCAGCCTTTATAGACATATAAAATTAGTAAAGATATAGTGTAGATATAGTACCATGCTTGTTGGGAAGGTGTCGTGACACGGACCCACAACAGGGGGCGTTAATGAACGGACAATGGATAAGCCAAAAGTAACAATTTAATGCTGTGAATCGCACAACGAAATACAGACAATGACAGTGAATGTGGATCGTCAATCATACACCAGGTGACGTGTGGGCAGGCTCGAAGATAGAAGACGTCTGGCAAGAGAAGAGCCAGATCCCACACAGCTACCACCACCAACGGATCTGAAGAACACCGGAGCCGCCAAGTCCTGCGCCCCAGGTGGCCACTGTCTTCAGCAGTCAGACCCGGTACTGCTGGCAGAAAACAGAAACAGTTAATGGTGGGTGTGTGAATACACACCCAGCAATCTTGCAGAGCTTAGTTCCTCTGGGAGGGAGAACCTCCACCTCCAGACACAGAATCACCCGTGCAGCTCCTGTCAGTCACTTTCCCTGGAAGGAGTGTGAGGCGAAGACGTCGCAACTCGCACTATCCGCCAATCCAGTTACAGACTGAGTCCACAGGATAACGGCTGCACACAGAACAATGTTTAATCACTCGGAAATTCACAGCAGAGAACGATTACCTGAATGGTAGCTGATTTCTCGGCGAGGAGGTGGAGTTGCAGTCCGGCTTATATGGTGATGAGTTGAACGAGTGACAGCTGGTGCTGATAAGTGATAGCTGTCACTCCCAGCGGCTCCGATGCCCTCTCGTGCTTGAAGCCCGCACTTCAAGCAGGGTGCCATCTGGTGGTAGTGGACCAGCAGTACCTCCTCTTCAGTGGCCCACACAACAGGACCCCCCCCTCAACGGGCGCCTCCTGGCGCCCGACCAGGCTTGTCCGGGTGCCGGTTGTAGAAATCGGCCAGGAGGGCCGGGTCCAGGATGAAGCTCCTCTTCACCCAGGAGTGTTCTTCAGGTCCATACCCCTCCCAGTCCACCAGATACTGGAACCCCCGACCCTTACGACGGACGTCCAGGAGCCGACGCACGGTCCATGCCGGCTCCCCGTTGATGATCCGGGCAGGAGGCGGTGCAGGTCCAGGGGTGCAGAGTGGTGAGGTGTGATGAGGTTTGAGACGTGACACATGGAAAACCGGGTGGATCCGCAGTGAAGCTAAAGCTGCCAGCTTCACTGCGGCTGGACTGAGGACTTTGAGGATGGGAAATGGTCCAATAAACCTGTCCTTGAGTTTCTGTGATTCCACTTGAAGTGGGATGTCCTTTGTCGACAACCACACCTCCTGCCTGGGCTGGTATGCAGGGGCCGGGGAACGCCGGCGGTCTGCATGGGCCTTGGCCCTCGTCCGGGCCTTCAACAGGGCAGAACGGGCAGTCCGCCACACCTGGCGGCACCTCCTGAGGTGGGCCTGGACCGAGGGCACACCGACCTCCCCCTCCACGAGTGGGAACAATGGGGGCTGGTACCCCAAACACACCTCAAACGGGGAGAGGCCGGTAGCAGACGACACTTGGCTGTTGTGGGCATACTCGATCCAGGCCAGATGGTTGCTCCAGGCCATCGGGTGCGCGGAGGTCACGCAGCGGAGGGCCTGCTCCAGCTCCTGGTTAGCCCGCTCTGCCTGTCCGTTTGTCTGAGGGTGATACCCGGACGAGAGACTCACGGTGGCCCCCAGCTCCCTGCAGAAACTCCTCCAGATTTGGGAAGAGAACTGAGGACCACGATCCGAGACGATGTCCGCTGGTATCCCATGCAGATGCATGACGTGGTGGACCAGGGGGTCTGCCGTCTCCTGGGCCGTCGGGAGCTTCGGGAGGGCCACGAAGTGGGCCACCTTGGAGAACCGGTCCACTATCGTGAGGATTGTGGTGTTGCCCTGGGACGGCGGGAGGCCCGTGATAAAGTCCAGGCCAATGTGGGACCAGGGGCGGTGAGGCACCGGTAGGGGCTGGAGGAGTCCCAAAGTCCTCTTATGGTCAGCTTTGCCCCTGGCACAGGTGGTACAGGCCTGGACGTAATCCCGGACGTCGGCCTCCATAGACGCCCACCAGAAGCGCTGCTGGACCACTGCCATGGTTCTGCGCACCCCAGGATGACAGGAGAGCTTGGAACCATGACAGAAGTCCAAAACTGCA
Organism: Thalassophryne amazonica; assembly: GCF_902500255.1. Lineage (NCBI taxonomy): Eukaryota > Metazoa > Chordata > Actinopteri > Batrachoidiformes > Batrachoididae > Thalassophryne > Thalassophryne amazonica. The sequence continues at coordinate 96,126,350 of NC_047112.1, read as the reverse complement.
GCTCTGGCCTCTGGTGGGACGTACAATTTGTTCCTCGGGCCGGTCCCCGGGTCCGGGTTCCGTGTCAGGGCCTCCTGGACGGTCTTCTCCACGTCCCAGGTGAGGGTGGCCACGACAGTGGACTCGGGGATGATGGTCTCTGTTGGGTCCGACAACTCGGCCTTGGCTTCCTCTTCGTGCACCCGGGACAGGGCATCCGATCGTTGGTTCTTGGTCCTGGGGTGGTATGTAATCTGGAAGTCAAAGCGCCCGAAGAACAGTGACCAGCGGGCTTGCCTGGGGTTCAGCCGCTTGGCGGTCTGGATGTACTCCATGTTCCGATGGTCCGTGAAAACCGTGAAGGGCACCGTCGCTCCCTCCAACAGGTGTCTCCACTCTTCAAGAGCCTCCTTCACTGCCAGGAGTTCCCGATTGCCGACGTCATAATTCCTTTCAGCCGGGGTCAACCTGCGGGAAAAATAGGCACAAGGGTGGAGAACCTTATCGGACTCCCTGCTCTGGGTCATCACGGCTCCTATCCCTGAGTCAGAGGCATCCACTTCAACTATGAACTGGCGATTAGGATCAGGCTGCACCAGAACTGGCACAGACGGGAACTGGCGTTTCAACTCCCTAAACGCGGCTTCGCACCGATCCGACCAGGTGAAGTGGACTTTAGTGGAGGTCAGGGCAGTCAGGGGCCTCGCTACCTGACTGTAACCCTTAATGAACCTCCTGTAGAAATTTGCAAAGCCAAGGAACTGTTGCAGCTTCCTACGGCTTGTTGGATGGGGCCAATCTCTCACCGCCGCAACCTTGGCAGGATCAGGGGCGACGGAGTTGGAGGAGAGGATGAACCCCAGGAAGGACAAAGAAGTACGGTGGAACTCGCACTTCCCGCCCTTCACAAACAGCCGGTTCTCCAATAACCGCTGCAGGACCTGACGTACATGCTGGACATGAGTCTCAGGGTCCGGAGAAAAGATGAGTATATCGTCTAGATATACAAAGACAAACCGGTGCAGGAAGTCCCGCAAGACGTCATTAACCAATGCTTGGAATGTCGCAGGGGCGTTTGTGAGGCCGAACGGCATGACCAGGTACTCAAAGTATCCTAAGGGGGTGTTAAATGCCATCTTCCACTCGTCTCCCTTCCGGATCCGAACCAGGTGGTACACATTCCTAAGATCGAGTTTGGTGAATACTTGGGCTCCATGCAGGGGCGTGAACACCGACTCCAACAGAGGTGATGGGTATCGATTACGAACCGTAATCTCGTTCAGCCCTCTGTAATCGATGCATGGACGGAGTCCGCCCTCCTTCTTACCCACAAAAAAGAAACCTGCACCCATCGGGGAGGTGGAGTTCCGGATCAACCCGGCAGCTAAGGAGTCCCGGATGTAGGTCTCCATTGATTCTCGTTCCGGACGTGAGAGGTTGTACAGCCTGCTGGGCGGGTACTCAGCGCCTGGGATCAAATCGATGGCGCAATCGTACGGTCGGTGCGGGGGAAGAGTGAGTGCCAGATCTTTGCTGAAGACGTCAGCAAGATCATGGTACTCCTCCGGCACCACCGTCAGATTGGGGGGGACATTGACCTCCTCATTAGCTGTCACACCGGGTGGAACCGAGGATCCTAAACATTCCCGGTGGCAGGTTTCGCTCCACTGCGTCACAACCCCAGACGGCCAATCAATCCAGGGATTGTGCTTCATCATCCATGGAAACCCTAAAATCACTCGGGAGGTAGAAGGTGTTACATAAAACACGATCTCCTCCCTGTGATTCCCAGACACAATCAATGTCACGGGCTGCGTCTGGTGTGTGATTAATGGAAGAAGGGTGCCATCTAGTGCCCGTACCTTCAAAGGTGAAGGCAGAGCCACCAGAGGGAGCCCTACTTCCTTTGCCTATCTGCTGTCCAGCAGATTCCCTTCCGACCCCGTGTCTACTAGTGCTGGGGCGTGAAGGGTTAAATCCTCACTTAGGATCGTGACTGGGATTCGTGCAGATTTACGGGGTTTCCCCGTGTGAGTATTATGACCCACCCTTAGCCCAGTCTCTAAGGACGGGTGCTGCTGTTTTGACCGTTTGGGGCAGTTTTTCTGCGTGTGCTCAGTTGAGCTGCAGAGAAAACACTCCCCACGGACCAGCCTCCTCTGTCTCTGAGCTAATCGCCTTTTGGCCCTGCTTGTCTCCATAGCAACGGCAGCAGGGGGAGCTGTCGTCACGTGGAGTGCCCTGGCTGTGGAGCGTGGGGAAGACGGCTCCCTTTCGGACCCGGGAGGAAGAGGGACGGCTTGTGCCTGACCACGCCCCTGACCTCGCTCCCGTCGGTGTTCTGTTAATCGGTTGTCCAACCGTATAACCAGGTCGATAAGCCCGTCTAAATCCCGCGGCTCGTCCTTCGCCACCAGGTGCTCCTTAAGGACCAGAGACAGTCCGTTTACAAAGGCGGCGCGGAGCGCAACAGCATTCCAGCTGGCTCGCGCTGCTGCAATGCGGAAGTCGACTGCATACTTAGCTGCGCTCCGGCACCCCTGTCTTATCGACAGCAGCATGCTTGAAGCAGTCTCGCCTCTATGAGGGTGGTCGAACACTTGTCTGAACTCCCTCACAAACCCAGCGTATGACGTTAGGAGCCGTGAATTCTGCTCCCAGAGCGCTGTAGCCCAGGCGCGTGCCTCTCCTCGAAGCAAATTTAAAACGTAAGCCACCCGGCTAGTGTCTGACGCGTACATGACGGGACGCTGTGAAAAGACGAGCGAGCACTGCATTAAGAAGTCCGCACGTCTCGACACAGCCTCCGTATGGCTCCGTAGGGCTTATGTATGCTTTAGGGGATGGTGGGGGGGTTCGTTGAACCACCAGCGGAATGTCTGTTTCAGGCCTCCCGTCAGCAGGGGGAGGTGCTGCAGCAGCGCACTGAGCCTGCGCTTCCACCTGGGCAGTGAGAGCCTCCATCCTCCGATTGAGAATCACATTCCGCTCGGTGACTAAGTCCAACCGAGCAGTGAAAGCGGTTAAGATTTGCTGCAGCTCACCTAACACGCCTCCTGCTGATGCCTGTTCACCTCGCTCTTCCATTGGCTGTTCAAGCGATGGTCGACGCCCCTCAGGATCCATGACGCTGGCCGAGAAATCCTGTTGGGAAGGTGTCGTGACACGGACCCACAACAGGGGGCGTTAATGAACGGACAATGGATAAGCCAAAAGTAACAATTTAATGTTGTGAATCGCACAACGAAATACAGACAATGACAGTGAATGTGGATCGTCAATCATACACCAGGTGACGTGTGGGCAGGCTCGAAGATAGAAGACGTCTGGCGAGAGAAGAGCCGGATCCCACACAGCTACCACCGCCAACGGATCTGAAGAACACTGGAGCCGCCAAGTCCTGCGCCCCAGGTGGCCACTGTCTTCAGCAGTCAGACCCGGCAGAAAACAGAAACAGTTAATGGTGGGTGTGTGAATACACACCCAGCAATCTTGCAGAGCTTAGTTCCTCCGGGAGGGAGAACCTTCACCTCCAGACACAGAATCACCCGTGCAGCTCCTGTCAGTCACGTTCCCTGGAAGG